>NC_091745.1:72583767-72633767 GCF_043380555.1 Nothobranchius furzeri
CAAATGAAAGATACAGAATAAGAGGTGCCAAAAAGAGCTGTTTGACTGGCGAAGAAGAGCTGTTTTCAAAACAAACGCTAAAGGAAGAAAGAAACTGAGCAAAACTGTTACTGGAGTTAACAGAACGAGGTGAAAGGATGAAAAGAGCGAGGAGAGGAGATTGAGCAGAGTCGTTACCACATGGCTTCGTTAGAGAGGAAACGAGAGACAAATCAGAGGGGCA
Organism: Nothobranchius furzeri; assembly: GCF_043380555.1. Lineage (NCBI taxonomy): Eukaryota > Metazoa > Chordata > Actinopteri > Cyprinodontiformes > Nothobranchiidae > Nothobranchius > Nothobranchius furzeri. Next base: position 72,583,991 of record NC_091745.1, read on the forward strand.
GAGAAACGGACAGGGTCATGCCAGCTTCCCCGCCACTGTCAAAGTCATGCTGCCGGTCGCTCGGGAAACATGCAAATGAGATGCAAATGTGTGGAATCTCTGGAGCTGGATTGGTTTTCATGTTGACGTTGTTATGGCAATGCATAATGACACACACACACACACACACACACACACACACACACACACACACACACAAATGCAAGTGTACTGGCATGCGGTTGGATAGATGGGTTGGTAAAAGGAGATAAAAAAGGGCAGATGGATGGAAAATGGAAATGATAAACTACTCATCTCACAGGTGAGAAGAGAGCACTTGAGGAGAAGACAAGGGGTTGTTTCTGACAAATGCAAAATACTTCAGAATCCGGTAACGGATTTAATAGGGGTGAAGTGAATAATGGGCGAAAATAAACATCTGAGGTTAGTGGTGGAAAAATGGCACAAGTGCAACGAAAGTTTCAGCGAGTCGTCTGCTCATCCGTCTCCTCCTCTCTGTCCTTCAGCTTGTTCTTCCTCCTATCTATTTAAACACCACTCATTATACTTCATAATTTCATCTCGATACTTTCTCCTTGACGCCTTTCCTTTACATTTTCAAGGTTCGATCGTGGAGTGCGACTGCCAGACGGGCTCTTCTCAAACATGGCGTAGGAAGAATCGTGTGGCATCTGAGGAAATGTAATTAATGATTTCATCACTTTGTTTAAGCGATGGAGTCCTCTCACTCAGACATGGGTCATTTTTCATGTTAATGTTCCTCACTGCTTCATCCAAACATACCCATGACAGTGATAGAAAGGACCGTGGAACGAGCGCAACGCGTTTCCACGAGATTGTGTTTTCATCAAGCGAGGGTTTCTTTCATGTGGTGACGGGTCATGAACCACAGAGGCATGTGATTGTTGGCACACACCAATGATGTTTGAGCAGCACACTGATTTGTGTGTGCTGTTAAAGTTGCTAATAAAGGTTAAATATTAGTTTAGTGAATAGAGTAACTCTTGTTTAATGTGAAGCAGTTGTCTGCTAGGAGCTCAAATGGAAAGGTCATAATGCCATTAACACGTACAGAATGTTATTCCAACCCCTGCGGGTCCAATGCTGGATGGGAAGGACGTTCTCCTACCTTTGTTCTGCTCTTGGTTGGTAAGTGGGATGTGGAGGTGGTGGAGATCCTTTAGAACTTCAGTGCTGCCTTCAATGGATGCACTTCACAGTCTTTATAACCATTTCATGCAGTTTGCCTTTTTTATCTGGGTTCTTGTGTTGGCAGTCCTATAACCATTTATGGTCCTAATAACTCCATTGATCTGGACTTTGTTGTCTCTCTCTTTAGTGTAGCTCAATGGGGCCTCTATAGGATGTAAGAGGATGTGAATGGTCCATAGGAAAATGTGAGTTCAATGGCCAAACAAGCTGAATGCCCTTTCAGGTAACCAGTCGCCTAGAAATGTAGACACACCGTAGCAGAAGCTCTGCAGGCCGGTCTAGCCATGCTCTATTGTAGCCTCTGCAGGTCTACCAGTGGCCTGAGAAGTTTTGTGTCTTGCCAATTGGAGCGCTCTGTCTGTTGGGTTGGATGTTGCTGCGATGCAGCAGATAGAGGTACTTAGGTACTTTATTTAGTGAAAAGATGTATTTGCGTCTTCGACAGTGTATGGCGGACGGCTTTGTTGACTGGCGTCGATTTCTGTGAGTACATCACGTTATTTGTCGTCCAAAAGCATGCGGAGATGATTTGAAAGACAACCGTAGACTCTGCCCCATGACTGAACTCGTGGCCAGATTACAGATTCACATATATAGAATTCAATTTTCAATTCAAGTTTATTTATATAAAGCCAAATCACGACCAGTCGTCTCAAGCACTTCATAACGTAAACATTCCAATACAGGTCAGTTCATTAAGCCAATCAGTAAAAAGTTTCCTTCATAAGGAACCCAGCAGGTTGCATCAAGTCCCTGACTAGTGTCAGTGACTTTCCATCAATCCTCATACTAAGCAAGCATTTAGCGACAGTGAAGCTACTTATCTTATGCAGTTGTCTGCTATGACATGTTCTTCTGTGGACATAAGCAGCACAAAGGAAACCTTTCTGTCCTTGTGAGCTTGGTACCAATATGTCCTTCATCTGTGTTTGTAGCGGAAATGTAACCAAGCGCCCTCAATCCACAACTCCAAATGTGCTGTCCTCCGTTGTTGATAAACATAAGTTATGTGGCTTTGCTCACTTTGCATATTTTTGCAACAGTCAAAAATGTTTGTAACTGAGGACTGAAGACGTGTGGATGTACGTGTGATATATCAGGTGTTCCTAGCCATTTTAATGTGGAACCTCACCCTAGGGCTGCTCGATTATGGCAAAAATAATAATCACAATTATTGTGACTGAAATTGAGATCTCGATTATTTAAGATGATTTTTCAATTAATGTTGATTTTATTTGTTTTTATTCTGTCATAAAATTGCTCAGGGCACAATCAGGACAAAAATAAATAAGAAACAAGATGATCACTAAAATAGCTGCTGATTCCCAGTATAAAAAGACCGATATACATAGTTTATGACCCAAGGGCTGTAGACCTTGGTTTAACTCATTTAAGTCTAACCAGTACAGACCCAAATACCAATATATTGCAAATACTGACAGCAAGAATTATACAGTGGCATTTATAACAAATACATGCAAATAAATTGATGTTCACAAAATTTTGCATAACATTTATTTAGTCATGTCAAGGTGCTGTAGGAGAGTGCACTAGCACCGTGTCCTCAGACAGATTAGTTATTATTTATCAGCGTAAGGAACTTATTTCTATCTATTTCTACCTTATTTATAAACTATTTATTTACAGGTCCATTGGTTAATTTAATAATTGTACCAACCACAGCTGCACCCCCCACCCCAACCCAGTCTCACAACAATCAGGGGCAAGCTGCACGTGTGTTTAGCACGCCGCACGCTCACATTTTGCTGTTTTTAGCGGCTCAGGAGCCCACAGGTACGGTGTGTGTCACTCACTCTGGTTAATCCAACAGGGAGCCACCTCACAGAGCCGTTTCTTTAGCGACCGACACATCACTACGTCATTTCCTTTCCTGAAGGACGGTCCGGAGCGCAGGCAAAGTGTTTAGCTAACCTGCAGGAAATGTCAACAACAGTTATCCAGAAAGTAGCTAAGGGTTACCAGAGATGTATCTGAGGTGTTCGCTAGGTATTTTTAAGATTTAAAAAGTCAAGAAGGGGGTCTGAAAAGCTGTTGGAAATAGCGTCAAAGTTGCTAAGTTGGCAACACTGTGGGAGGAGCGCTTCATTTGAAACTCAGGGCAGCGCAAGTGGGAGGAGCAAATAATCGGCTTGTTTTGTTTTTATAATCGTACAAAACTCAGATCGTAATTGGGATTAAAATTCAATCAATTGAGAAGCCCTACCTCACCTCCAACTTCCATCCTTCCATCCATCTATCTTCCACTTCTGGGCGATGGTGGCTGAGGGTAAGGGTGGGCAATATAAACGATATAAGGTAGAAACGATATAAAATTGGGTAATGATAGAGTTTTTGGCTATATCGCAATACAATGATATCGCGGTAACACATGACATCACTAAGGTGTGCACCCTGCTGATATTGGGACAGCAGAATGGCAGTGACTGCAAGCATGGAGTGGGCGGAGGAGGAGGCCTATATGCCTCAGGTGGCATATATTTGCCACATGAGGATATTTAAAAGCATGTCATTTTGACGTATATAAACAGAGGAAAAAATATATCGCAATATATATCGTTACCGCACATGCTTCAGATTATATCGCAATATAGATTTGAGGCCATATCGCCCAGCCCTAGCTCAGGGGTTATGAGTTTGCCCTGTAATCGGTAGGTTGCAGGTTCAATCCTGGCTCCCGCCAGAGAATGCTGCTGTTCCGTCCTCGGGCAAGACACTTAACCTGCCTTGCCTGCTGATAGTGGTTGGAGGGGCCGGTGGCACCTGTGGGTCTGCATCTGTCCCGGGGTATCATCCCATTAAGATGGGAGCAGAAAACCTCCAGAGGGATGCAACCAGGTCACATCCTCGTCGCATTCCCGATCCACCCTTGAGAAGCAGCGGCTCCACTCTTGGCTCCTCTCCTCCCCTTATCTCTGAGGCTGATCCCGACCACCTTAAGGAGGAAACTCATTCAGCCGCTTGTGTCTGGGATATCTCATTCTTTTAGCCACGGTCCAAATCTTGTGACCACAGGTGAGAGTTGGAACTTAAACAAACCAATAAATTAAGAGCTTCACCTTTCGGCTCAAGTTGTTCCTTATCACCGACCGGAGCAGCTCCGTCATTATGAACGGGAAGCCCATTGGTCCATCTTTAGAACCATTCCACAATCACTCACAAATATAGACACCAAGATAGCTCCTCTGCTTGAGGCAGAAGTTATTTTACTGTTTTCAGGATGAGCACCTCCCCAACGTGTACCTGTTATTACAAAGCTAGCCTCTCCACAGTCAAAGCTTCTGTCTCTCTCTTCCTCACATGAACATGTGCCTCACAGTCGATTCACCTGATCAAAACACTTTTCAAAACGTGTGTCTTTACATGAATGCGCCAGTCACTGGATCTTACATACCTCGGTCTGAATAAGATGTCAAGCTGATTGTGAAAGACGTAGCTGCTTGGCTCTTGATAAGTCGACCGAGTCAACTGAAAAGTCGTCTGAACGTCTTCCTTTTCTCTGGCTGAGTGCAGCATTCATGGCCTAAAACAAACTAAACCAATTTGTCCCTGAATACGTTTGAATGCAGGTGAGTTCCTCATAATAGCTGAGAAAAAATAAAAACCTTTATGGTGGAAATACTGAGTTCCAACAACTTGTGAGTTTGTGTATAAAAAATGTGTAAAACGTAAGAAAAAGGGACTCAGTTTCATCTTTGAGCTAATTCCTGTGTAAAAGTGGTTATTTTTTTAACAGAACTCGACACTTTGTGAAGTCCCTCGAGACAATTAATGTTTGACATTTTACTCACTACTTGTTTAAAGCATCTTGATCTCGTCTTTGCATGTAGTAATGAATTTATCTCACAAGTGAAACTCGAAAAATTAGAATATGGTGCAAAAGTTCATTTATGTCAGTAATTGGACTTAAAAAGACCGTGTGTGTTTTTCCTAGCGATAGGGGGCAGTAAATTACCTTAATCACTGCAAGCAAGTAGCATTTTTGTGTTGGAGTAAGACCTTACCAACAGATGCCCATTAGGGTCAAAAAGCCCTGGGGAGTGAAAACTTCAGCAAAATGACGAGCACATCAGACTTCCTTTCATCACCGGCAACCAGTGAAGAGGTAAATGTGTAAAACAATGTTTATAAATGGTTAAAGTTTTGTTACCGTTTGTCACAAACCAGTAAATGTGTTTTGTCCTCACGGGCTCCCGTAGAAGGAAACATGGCATCGGATATGGGCTGTGTCTCAATTCAGGGGCTGGGTCCTCCGTCAGCTGAGTAGACCGGCTGTGAATTTGGACAGGCCTAGCCTTCATGAAGTCCCGCCACTGTCATGGCGGGCGGCAGTCCTTTGACCCACGACATGCAGAATCACCAAACAGGAACTGGTAAGTAAGTAAAACGACTTTATTATATACTGCAGAGCAAGGACGGGAACAGACGACGGGCAGGCTGGCAGCAAGATTTCCGGATGGAACTCTGAGGAAGGAGACAGAGTGAATATATGGAGGGAATGACGGGGAATGATATTGGGAGTGGAGCTTACTGATTGTAGTAGTGGTGAGAACTTCCGGAGGGATTGGTCAGGTCCGGGTGAGCAGGAAGGCTCCAGAAGGAGGAGGAACTGTTGGATCGGAGAGGAGGTAGGAGTAGAGGCTTGGTGGGTGCAGGTGAGCGGCTGAGAGCGGGCGGCCAGGGGAGGAGACAGCGTGACATGAAGTGCAGGGATCCGAGCTGGTGTTGAGATGGTGGAGTGTGGAGTGAAACCTGGAGTAGAGCAGGGAAGAGAAGTCAGGGTCTTTTCAGGTTGAAGAGATCCAGCGAATAATTCTCAAGATCTGGTAACAAGACGGAACACAGGATCAAAAAACGGGTCAGAGGCTAGAGCTACCCAAAATTGAGCAATCATCCGGCGAAGTGAAGAGTCACACTGCTCCTTAAATCCCCTGGACCGTGATGACAGGATGAGCTGCAGCTGGAGACTCTCAGACACGCCCACCTGCAAACAATATTCAGAAAAGCTGGTTATGTGCAGGGAGCTCACCACGGACCGTGACAGCCACTCCCTCGGCCACTCCCAAGGAGTCTTTGAATTGGGACAGGCCTGGTCGCGGCGCTGTGACGTAACCGGCCGACGAATCCGGCCGAGAAGGACCCTGAATTGAGACGCAGCCATGGTGTCTCCCAGAGACTTCGACCCCCTCCCATGTATCTTAGACCAGATGTAGACCAGATTTTTTTGTTAAGGAGCCAATACTTTTCAACAACTGGGCATCATTTCATTCATTTTCAACAACATTTCGATGGATATTTCCAGACATTAAGGATAAAAACTACACATTGTCTCTTTAAAAAGAGAAACTTATACATTAGAAATACATGCAAATGTTATAATTGTGATGATTGTGATTACAGCTTATGAAAACACCAAATTCAGAATATTGTGAAAAGGTGCAATATTCTAGACCAGGGCTATTCAAGTTCGGGCCTCGAGGGCCGGTATCCAGCATGTTTTAGTGGTTTCTCTGTTCCAACGCAGTAGATTCAGTGGTTGAGTCACCTGTGCAGCAGCTCATCAGGCTCTGCAGAAGCCTGTTAATCACCTGCTGATTTCAATCAGGTGTGTTGATGCAGGGTTAAATATTAAACATGCTGGATACCGGCCCTCGAGGCCCAGAATTGAATATTCCTGTTCTAGACTCCAGAAGTGTCACACTCTAATCAGCTGATAAATCTCAAACACCTGCAAAGTGTTTGCAAGCCTTTAGATGGTCTCTCATTCTACATAAATTGACTTTAGTGGGATTTTCCTAATTTTTTGAATTTTCCCTGTAAATCAAAAACAGGGTGGAGTCGTCTGATGGTATTTTAAAAGTGTGGGACACTGAAACCAATTTTTAATGATTATTCCTGATAATAATAAGTTTGGGTTTTTCATGCAGGCTGAACATGAAAATAGTCTCCTACACCTATCTCCTGCATTAACTTCTGATAGAAAATGGATGGAGAGCCTGACAGACCTACGTCCCACTGTCACTTAACATTCATGGTCTCACCCCTCCTGACTCACAACGGGGAAGGCTGTTGTTGGCTAATTGTCCAGGAAACAGCAGAGAATGTTTCGACCATTAGAAGCTAACCATTAGCATCATTAGCATTAGCAACTTCACCACGCTACAGAACTCCTTCAGGCTTGTGTTATTTGTGGAGAAACATCAACGTTGCAAGCCAGTGGTAGAGTCGCGTTGCTGTTATCCAATCCAAGGCGAGATGTCTCAATATCAGGAAATAAGACTCCAAAACATGCCGTCTGAAGCTCAGCTGTGACGTGGGTCACTTCTAATTCTTGGAAATAGTGCTCCGGTAAATTTTTTCACCCCGATTACGACTTACAAGGCATTCATTCCTACTAGAGACCTCTGCAAATGTATTGATAATTATTATTGTTATTATTATTAATGCTTTGTTTTTGATGTTCTAGCCTCCATCGTTGATTTGCTTCTTTATTTTGTCCTTCTTATTTTCATAACAGAGAGCTTATTATCAAAAAGTGCAATGACATTAGCAAATTTCTGCATAACTCAACTGAACTCAACTTTATTTATAAATCGTGCCTTACAGGCAAAAAGATGTCAGCGAGGCACTACACAGATCAAGTAAAAACATTAAATCCAGAAGATAAAAACATTGTATCACAAGATACAGATAAAAATAGAGTGAGTGCACAAATCGCTATAAGTAAAACAATAAAAACTAGTTAGAAAGGTTAAAAGACAGATCATAAAAGTAGGTTTTTAGCCTTGCCTTAAAAACTTGATCATTGAACAATTTGTGTTCACGTGACTCAACGCGTTAAATCTAACAATTTTCCTTTGAGTAGGTTTCTGCACCTGAATAATTTGAGTCAGTGACTCTGTGGCCACGAGGGGAAGTGGTGAAGTATAAACAGTATGCCATTGCTTTGTTTTTAGTTCTCCATTTTTCATCCTGAAACTGTCATTAGGTCATCGTACAACTTCAAAAATCAAGATTTTAATTTGGATGCATGACTTACAGCCCAAGCCGTCAAATCTATGCACACACATTTTAACAAATGGCATACATAAAGAGCAAGGGTGGGCATTTAAATATTGCTGACTTCTGGCTCCGGGCCAGTTTAGGGCTCAAGTTGACACAGTGAGAGCAACTAATAAAAAACACTGACATTGAACGTATTTGTTCAATGAAGTGAAAAGTTCAATCAATGACTGGGGTCATAATTAAGGGACTTGACTGCATGAAATTCTCAGCTGAACATAATTTGCTCAGATCTGTGAAATACACCATTAACGGAGTTTTGCCATCAGCTTTTATTGAAATAAGGCCACAGAAATGTACTGTTAACAGTAGGGATGTAAGAAAATGTTGATTGTGGCAATATATCGTGATATTTTCCCCAGTGATATTATATCGATATTCAAAAGCAGTGTATCAAAAATATCGATATCGCAATATATCGTGATAATTTTTCTTGCAAAAATGTATCGATATTCAAAAGTCACGAATCTAATTTTTCTAAGAATTTACATGGAAACATTTGTGTATTTTCTTTTCTTGTGGTGCAATTCAAACACAGACCACTAGTTGGCAGCAGTGTGTAATGGGTTTTGTTTCCACCATTGAAATGTAAATCCCTCTGTTATGGTTAAACATGTCAAGTATCAGTTTGGACTGTTTATTGAATGTTCCTATAATAAACTTAGTCTAAAAAATCGCCAATATCGTCTGACTGAATGTTTCACAATATATCGTGATATATTGTATCGTCTCCCCTGTATCGTAATACGTATTGTATCGCCAGAATTTCACCAATACACATCCCTAGTTAACAGGTTGTAACTTGTAAGTTTGAGTGTCAGAGAAACAACACGTATTTTTATTATTCCCATCGTCTGACTCTTGGGAGCTAATACGTACTGAGAAACCAGACACAAAGTACGCAGTGTAAAGTGGAGATACTGCATTTTTTAGGCGTATATCAATACGCTCCCTAAAGAAGCTCCATGAGATCCCCGCCCCAAAATGAGAAGCTTTAGAGGATGAGAAGGAGGAGGTGATGCGAGTGCAACGGCCATAATAGACCAAGGAATAAGAGGTAGGGATCATGAAAAGGAAAAAGCAAGCGAACTAGAGAGGGCAAATGAGAGAAATGAAATTAAACAGAACAACAGAGGGGGATAAACGGGCAGAGGGAAGATGCAGAATGCACAGGAGGTATGGAAATGAGAGGTTGAGGGAAGAAGTGATGCGGGGGAGAGGGGGGGGGGAGCAGGCGTGCAGGGATTGGCTGTAAGGAGACGGAGAGGGCTAACAGAGGACCATGTTTTACAAATTGCTATTTGAGATGAGCCAGTGGAAGGGGGGGCTGCAGATTGATCACAGCCAGAGATGTACTCAGCCACCTCTAAACACTGCATCATGCACACATGGGTGATCACTTCTGCTCAGACACAATGAGTCCGATACAGGTAGACCAAAATCACCGATACACGGGGACGGGGTTTAATGGGAAACTGGAGGAGAACACTTATCTTTGTATCTGATCTCATCCCCACCTCTCATTGATTACCCGTGTTCACTGACCCCAAACCTACCGTTTGTCAGCTCTCACGCACAAGACACTGAGCGACATCTCCCACACTGACTCTGCTTAACTATAGGCTAATTTAGGAGTCACATGGGAGTGTTTGTGGTGTTTTAGCTCACCTACAAATGCTACTTTTCCAAGGACTTTTCAAAGTAAAATTGTACATTAGCTAATGTCCTGACGAGACGAGTCTTTTACTTGCTGGTTTAGTAACTATCCATTCCTTGTTAGAGAACCAACATAATAGGAAGAAGGTGTCCCTCAGATATGGCGTTTCCTTTGAATTTTTAGATACTTGCGTGAAATGCAAGATAGGATAAAAAGCATAAGAAGAAATAAGAAAATATCATTTCTATAGCGCCTCTCAAGATAAAAAAAAATCACGAGGCGCTTCACAAAAACAAAAAAATGCAAAAATATAAAAAGGAATTTAGAAATTGGTTAGAAATATATTCAAAATGAGCAAAAAATAGACAATTGTGATTAAAAAACTAAATGTTAAGAAAGAGAGAGAGTGAATAGGAAAGAGGGAAATCAGTGGATCCCGAGGAAGGTGGAATAGGTGGGGAGAGCAGAATAAAGAGAGAGAGGTGAAGAAGGTCATACAAAAACCAGCTTGAACAAGTGAGTTTTCAGCTGCTTTTTAAAAGAGACCACTGAGTCCACTGATCTCAGGCTCAGGGGGAGAGAGTTCCAGAGTCTGGGGGCAACAGCAGCAGATGATCTGTCACCTTTGGTCTTTAGCCTGGTGCTGCACAACCAGTAGGCTTTGATCACTGGACCTCAGGGACCCGCTGGGGGTGTAGGGACTGAGAAAATCACCAATGTAAGATGGTGCTTGTCCATGTAAGGCTCTATAGACCAGAACCAGGATCTTGAAATGAACCCTGAAGTTGACTGGCAGCCAATGAAGCTGGAGGAGAAGCGGGGTGATGTGGGTGTGTTTGGAGGACTTGGTCAGAAGCCGAGCACAGGCATTTTGAACCACCTGTAGACGGTTCAGGGAGGTTCTGCTCAGACACGTGAAAAGAGAGTTACAGTAGTCTAAGCGTGAGGAGATGAAGGTGTGGAGAACTGTCTCAAGTTCAGAGCGAGACAGAATGGGACTCAGCTTAGCAATGTTCCTGAGATGGAAGAAGGAAGAGTGAACAAGAGAACTGACATGAGAATCCAAGGTGAGAGCTGGGTCAAAGGTCACACCAAGATTCCTGACAGAAGGTTTGGTGTGAGAAGCAAGCTGACCAAGAGAGTCTCTGACTTTGGGAACCAGCTTGTCTGGGGGACAGATGAGGATCTCAGTATGGGAGAGGATCTCATATGTCTTTTTGTCGCCATGGCAATCACAGACTTGTTGTCAGCTGTGTGATTAACTCTCCTGCATGTTGGAGTGAGATTTTAATTAAGTGTTCTGCAGCACCCTGCCAGTGCATTTCAACCTGAGGGAAAAAACATGACATAAGGACCTACATTAGTCTGTCTGCTTCACTTTTTAATATCTGAAACCAAACTTACTGCATCATCTTCAGAGCTGAAGCATGGCAGCACACTGCCAAGAACATTTATTTCTGAGTGCAAATTTGACTTTTCCATTGATAGAAATTATTGATTATAAAATTTGCATAGCAGCTCTGTATTTCTTCTTTTTTTCCCCTCGTAAGCGATGTCAGGGACTGCTGCACACTGGGAATTGGATCGTTTTTTACCACTGTAATAATGGCATCTTCCTAAATGAGGAATAAATGAGAGACTATCATGATTTAATTGACTCATTTACATAGATTAAAAATTGAAGTATTGTAAATTTCGGATCTTGTCCAAGACTGAAGTGATGGCCGTATTTCCAGAGAGAGTTATGCATTTCCTCCCGCTTCTTTGTTTCGGTTTTCTGTGCGGGGTTAGATCGAACCAAAAGACACGTATTATTTTTTAAACAAAACTGGAACTTTTTCCTAAAGAAACAATTTGATTTCAGTTGTTCTAATGTGTGGAAAGACAGTTTTGTGTGAACAAAAATCCAGTTTTGATTTGGATGATGACTCAAATGCAACTTAACATCAAGACGTGAAAACTAAAGCTTTAATTGAAGTGAATAGTCAGATCTTTTGAAGGGGTTTTCTGTAAATAAAACAAAGTTAAACTAAAAAAATTACAAAATGAAGTTCCTCAGTTTGGAGATTTACCAGATTGATGAGCTAACGGACAGTAAGCAAGGTTAAAGTGGGACACTGATATCTTAAATAATAATAATAATAATAATCATCATCATCATCATCATCAAACTTATATAGTGCTTGTTTAGGACACTCAAAGATGCTTTCACACACTCACATTCACACACTGCTAGTGATGGTAAGCTACTCTGTAGCCACAGCCGCCCTGGGGCGGTCTGACAGAGGCGAGGCTGCCATTTGGTGCCGTCAGCCCCTCTGAACACCACCAACACAGGCAAGTTGGGTGAAGTGTCTTGCCCAAGGACACAACAGCAGAATACCCCTGGTGGGAGCTGGAATCAAACCCATGACCCTCCGATCGTGAGGGCTACTGCTGCCCCAGGTTACATAAAGGTCACATTCAGACAGTTTTTTCAACATACTGGTCTCTACACACTAAAAACAGTTGGGTTATTTATTCAACCCAATTACTGGGTTATATATTAACAGCTGTACGCATATAATGGGTTATAGAATATTTTTAACCCAATTTCTGTGATTTTTGACTGGATTGTATGTCTGTGAGTAGGTTAGCTCAGTAATTGGGTTAGGTTCCCACTCCACTCCAGTAGGTGGCAGGAGTGCTCTTAAAGATTTGCTGGTAAAAAAACGAGAAAACCAGAAAATAAGGAAGCTTAGGCAGGAAACTAAAGTGTGCAGTTTACAGTCATTGAGCGAGAAAAGTCCTCAGAGAGCTTTTTCTCTTACTTTTTGCCCTATTTTCTTCACATTGGCATTCCTTTTATTCATCTTCGCCTTGTGTGGTGGACAACACTAGCTTAAACACTAGCTTAAACGTTTGCATCGAACCACTACTGACGTTCACTTGCCCACCATTAGTACACAAGAGTTGCTACCTTGCTAGCTAGCAAATGTGAATCTTACTCTAAAAGTTGGGTTATTTTAACCCTTAAAATGGGTTATCCACATATCAACGAAACAACCCTAAATTTGGGTTGATGAAAATAACCCAAATATTTGGGTTAAATTAACTCTGAAAAATAGTTGGTCCCTCTTAAACCTTACTTTAACCCTGACTTGGGTTAAAAATAACCCAAGTTGGGTTCTTTTTGACCCAAGGGTTTTTTGTGTAGTATGAATGAATGTCTTGTGAGTCATTTTCTGTGGAGCAGAAGCTTTCTCCTGTCACATTTGTGGTGGAACACAACAGGATCATGTGTCTTCCTCATGAATATCCAAGATTTGTAAGCATCTCACCTCTGATTGGCTTACAGCAATGCAACTCTTCTGTTTCCTTTGTTCGCTCTTTCTTCTTGGGTAACAAATGCAACATTGATGTTTTGTCTCCACAAATAACACAAGCCTGAACATGTTCCTCCATGTTGTTCAGTTGCTAATGCTAATGGTTAGCTTCTACTAGCTGAGATATGCTCTCTACTGGCCACTAAATCAAAAGAGCCTCATGTGGTTGCAACTCAAGGAGGGCGAGTCTGTGCTGAAAAACATTTTAACGTTTAGCGCGCGTATGAAACTCAAAAGTGGCCGATTGTATTTTATAAATAAAGTATTACACAGTTTCTAAGTGCATATGAACTTTAACCCTTTGATGCATAATGGTCACTACAGTGGACAGGTACTCAAAAATGTTATTCATTTATTTTTGCTATTAAGCAAAGCTGTTGAAGATTTTATTGCATTTGAGCTCCTCTATTTCGACTTCAGTAAGTCAAGCCAACATATTTAATGTTCAGAATGCACGCTGTCCACTGAGATGGACATGTAATAAACTATGTGTAAATTAAATGTTACAAAAAATATGTAAATATGAAATTTGTTTCATTCACACTTAAAGATGAATGAAAAAAAATTGTTTAAAAAATCCTGGTTGAAGATTTCATAATTCATGCATCAAAGGGTTAAAACTACTTCATTTTCATACTTGCAGCAGTTAGTTGCCATCGTGTTTCAATACATGCCTATTTACTTAAAATTCTGTGGTTATTTGAAATAGAGATTGTTAGCACTTCAGGTTCACGGCGTAACTAGCTGTTAGCTTGTCTCTCTGATCAGAATACTTGTCTTGATCTCATAAGATTTTTCAAAGAGCAACAACGGAAATAACTGCCCTGCTGGAAAAACCAACATGGACCAGCACCAAACCAGCATGGACCAGCAAAAACCAGCAAGGAAGCCATGCTGGTCTTTGCTGGTTTTTCTAGCAGGGTGTTCACCGTTTATAACCTTTTTACAGAAACCCACTTCAGAAGATCTGACTGTGCCTGAAACAACAGGCGACCAAGCCCACAAGTTACTGAATAAAGGAAAGGCAAAGCTCAATATTGTGGTCAAAGTCGTTTCTGTGGATTGGTTAATACAGAGCAGGTGTGCCAATGACTCTCAAACCTGATTCAAGGACATGAAACAAAACTAACAGGAAAAAGAAGTAATAGAACTCAGTTGTTTATGCTACAGAACATGAAAACAGGGATATTTAAGATCCGAATGTAATAAAAACCCAAGGCAGTGACAATAAAACACACAGTTTACTACATTTGTGCTCTCATCTGCTTTATGTTCAACTCCATCGAACGTTTGAGCGAATGTCACCATTCTAAAATGCTTTTCCCCTTTTGGCTTCAAAAACAACTTCTTTCAACATAGAAAAGAAAATGAATTACACCCTCACAAACATCCCGCGTAAATATTTAGCAGATGACATTGTGAGTTTTATCTCTGCAGATTGCGTTTTAAGACTATAACCGAGATTTCAAATCCTTTTGTTCTCCTCTTACCCAGGAGTATTTCCTTTCATGGGCCCTGCTGATGTTCCCTGCTCCTGGCTCCTCTTCCAGCTCCTTTCTCCAGGAGCACAGCACGTTTCACAATTCCCACCAATGCAAATACACCCATTTGTCCGATCGATGGTGCTTCCTAACTTCCATCACGCTTCTTTATTTCCCTTCTTTAATTTGTTTTGACTATCGAACAAAAAGAAGACATTAAACAGAAAAGGCCAGATCTTTTAATAATATTTTAATAATTTAATTTAATAATTTTGTCATTATATATGTATTAAGCATGCTGTTAATCAGTTCTTACCCTTAATTACCACATTTGGGTCCAAAAAGACAGTAGCTCCTTGGTACGTTTGTATCGGGATCTACTTAAACCTTGCGATGACCCTTTTCACACCTAACCAAGTAGTTTGTGAGCCCAAACTTGAAAATGAGAAGTAATGAGGTGAGATGAATAGAACAGGAAAAGGTCGTGCTCCTCCGGTCTCTTGGATGAAAGTCATGAGTTTGATTCATGACTTCGCCACGCCCATGTCCTCTAAATGCCGACTTTGTTGCTTCTTTATACCAACCTCATATTCAAATGGCTCATGAGTCACTTAAATTGTGAGTCACTTGGATTCTCGCGTGGTCAGAGTTATGAGATAATCCATCTTTCCAAGCCTGAAGTTGTGGGATTGTCGCCAAGTCATTGTTGTTAAGGCTAATGTGTGATTTATACAGGCTACTACAACCAAAGGCAGCTTTTTGATGTCAGTAAGCAGTGCTTTTAACCTAAGTGATTTATGTAACTCCTGCTATACCTGTTAGACAACACATGTAGAGTAATTCCTGGTTGAAAGAAGGCTTTTACTCATTGAAAAATGTGTTTTGGATTTCTAGAAGCTAAAGCTTTTTAACACATCAATCAGTAGAGCTAGACCAAAGTTTACACAGTGCTAGTTCATCGAATCAAATAACAAATATATCTTTGGACGTGTCTGCCTTGATTAAAACTTTATCAGCTGAATGGTTTATTAACCATGTCATCAGTACATGTAATATTTTGTTTTGACAAAGACTTTTCTGTTGACTTAGGTGCTGTGCTTTGGCTGTTAATGACTGATCCTTATCCAGCCAATGTCTTTATTACTTTTTACGCTTGGGGACCAAGAATAATTATTTTTACAGTTGGAAACTGTTTTTGAGGCTCTCTACAGCAAATGGAACTTTGTTGGGGCTCACAGTGACCCAGGAGTCCTGAACGACGGTGTTAGCAGTAACTCAAGCAAGCATTAGTATTAGCTAGTGATAGCACTACCTAGCCTTTTTCTGCGGTTAGCATGCGGAGCCTAAAGCTGGATTTATACTTCTCCGTCAGCTCCAACAGGGAGCGACACGCACAGGCAGAGACATTTTGCCCTCATACTTCTCCGTCTCCTGGGGAGTGTTGCAATGCAATTCCCCGCCAGGACAACAGAGGGCGTAGCGCTGTTCTGTGGTATCCTGTCATGTATCCTGTCCAAGATAGTCTGTTTATACTGTGTTTTTTGTATATAAGAGACTTTTTAACACAGACAAATTTGTCTCTCATCCTCCTCCACCTCTTCATGCGCTCGCCACCTCTAAACCCATGTATCCTGTCATTCCCGGCCACAAATAAAATGCTTGCTGCGTATCTTTTCACTCCTCCAGTCACAGGGAAATTAAACGTTCATATTTTTAGAGTTTTTTCACGAGGTGTTCTTCAAGCTTCTCCCTGTCTGCCGCTAGTTATCCTCGGCTCTCTTTATGTTTTTGAGGGCGCAATGGTGGCGGTGTCGACGACAGCGGCATCCTGACCAATCACAAGCTTGCGTTCTCCGTCTCGACGGACGGATGTTTAGAAAAGAGAGCTAGACTCCGTCCGTCCTTGCGGGGGCTCTCCAGCAGGCTCGCAAGACGGATAATGGCGTTATGTGTCTCCGCACTGACGCAGAAGCATGACTCAGGCTTAAGTCACGCCCATCTACTTCTGGTCAATGGGTTTCCCACCATCAAACACAATGAATAGCAGCCTCTGGGCGGATAAAAACTTTTTTCTGAACCCGTTTGATATGGATTTCACGTATGATGTCCGTGAAGTTTAGATTATGAGTCAGTTATAGTTGTTTGGATACTTTCTGCTCCAGCTTTAAGCTAGCAGCAGACCTCTTCTCCTCAGCTCACATTAGCATGTCCCTCAGCTGCCTCCGTCCATCACCGCCCGTCCCCTCTCATCACATTGCACAGACAGAAGAGGCTGAAGCAACCAAAATACGGTCTCTCTCTTTCTCTGTGAAGGCTACTTTGAGGTGAGGAAAAGTGCAAACATCTCAGATTTGTTCAGTTTTATCTGCATATTAATAAATTTCACAGTTTGCTGTCAATTCTAGCCCATTTTTATTTTCAGCAATTGACTGATCCTTGCCCTGCTTTCCACATTGTAGATTAAATATTTTTATTATTATTTTTGTTTATTTCATTCAAAATAAAAAGATATATTCCTTTCCTTAATTTTAGTTCTAAATCTAGGTTTTGTAAACACATCAGTTTCTTTCAGCATCTAATTACTAGTTCTCTTTTCAAATATCCCCTGGATGTTTGTTGGCAGAGAGCCTAAATTGGCTTTATACATGGTTTGTATGATTTTCCAGTCTTTTAAATCATGAAATTTCAGTAATTTATATTTAATAAACAATGGGTTCGATGGATCTCTACAGCCACTATAACTGATGATTCTCAGAGCTCTTTTCTGTAAAATAAATAAGGGTTGTGTATAGTTTTTGTATGTTGCTCCCCAGATTTCTACACAATAAGTCAAGTATGGAACAATCAGTGAATTGTACAATGCCAACAAACCAGAATTAGTCAGTAAAAACTTGACTCTATGTAATACTCCTAAGGATCTGGCAATTCTACCTTTTATGCAACTAATGTTGGATTTCTACAGGCTACTTTAAAGCTAAGATAAATTCATCTTTCAAGTTCTTCTGATTTCATAACTCCTGCTCAATTTCTCGCCAGAACAAAGTTCACCGGCTGCTCTTCCCTTTTGTGGTTCACGGGTTGTGAAAGATTCATCTTCTTGTGGTTTTCATGTGGTCTAAGTCACAAACGGTGTCCGATAAACCCGCTTATTCACCGTTTTAGCTTTTGTCTGTTCCATTTATTGTCCCTTTCTTACTTGAAAGACCTTTTATTACACTTAGGTTTGCACCTAATTTTCACATTTTCACTTTTACACTCTTCTCAAAACCACAAGCTTCTGTTAACTTTTATTTTTCTGCAAACACTTGCAAGCTCAATGCTCATGGATCTCACAGCCGACGAGATAAAAGATAGCTTAAGAGAGAAACACCAAACTTTCCAAACTCCTCTTTAGATCCATTTCACGAAGCAATCCACTTGGTTTTCATCTCCCGTCCACATACGTATTTATTTATTTATTTATTTATTTTTCCGCCTTTTCTTTTACATCAAGAGAGCTTTTGGATGCACTTTTTCCTTCGAGCTGTTAGCGATCTCTTTTCCGCAGTTGGGTCAAATTGCACCTTAAAGTGGAGGATGTGGTGTTTTGTTCGCCGCGTCATTCAGGTAGTGTGAGAACTGTGTCACGCCGTTCTGTCTCATGCGTCGACACGGGCCTTCAACATTCTGCTCCATCAATACGGGGCAAATCCACTGAGGGACAGGGCTGAATACATGAGCCATTTGGAGCAGATCCTTTTCATCTACTGTCTCTTGGGGTGTGTTCAGAATTCTGGTTGTGTCACAGAGGCACGCAGTGTGTGTGTGTGTGTGAGAGAGAGAGAGAGAGAGAGAGAGAGAGAGAGAGAGAGAGAGAGAGAGAGAGAGAGAGAGAGAGAGAGAGAGAGAGAGAGAGAGAGAGAGAGAGAGAGAGAGAGAGAGAGAGAGAGAGAGAGAGAGAGAGAGAGAGAGAGAGAGAGAGAGAGAGAGAGAGAGAGAGAGAGAGAGAGAGAGAGAGAGAAAACAGATTTGTGTAACGAAGCTCGATGTTGAGGCTGAACTCTTGCTTGTCTGATTGACACTTTAATGGACTCACGCTGGTTGAAAGTTGTCGTGTTGTGCACATAAACTGCTGCTGTTGCATAAAAGTTTCCCATCTTTCCTCCCATCTCTTGTCTTTTATCTCCCATCTTTCTCCAGACGTGTCTAATGGGTTCATTATGCTCAGTTTTGATTTAAAATGACTCGTAATAAATACATATTAAATTATGTAGTTTCAATTATTAAAAAGTGGAATGAAAAATTGATTACATGAAATGGTAATGAAATTCTAATGTCAGAAATGTCGTTTTTAGCGTTTTTTCCTCCCTTATACTTGGTGAACAATGGATGGATTGCCAGTTTGGCTGCTAGTTGGAGACTCGGGGGAACCAAAGGAGCCAGGGCCTCGTGTGAAGTGACATTGGGATTGAAATATGAAATGGCAGAAAGTCTTCCTGACAAAATGTAAAAGAAAAGAAAAATTGCACAAACATTCTCTTTGAAGTTCCCAAAAGAAATGAACCATTGTGAGCCTTCAAAGGGTTGATGTGTATTTGTCCCTGCGGGTTCTCTGTGGGATGGTTTTTTTTTATTTTTTATTTTGCTCGGCGGTCGTGTCACTGCAGTGCAATACGGGGTTGCTTTCACACTGGAGGTGAAATAATAATAAAAAAATAAAGTTTACACCTGTGTCGCAGCTTGACCACCAGAGTTGAAAAAAGACGGCAGGTGATCGTAATCATGTTATGCCTACAACTTGGCTCCGACGCACCACCAGGTTCGCATTTGCATTTTGTTCTTGTCAGTGCCAGACCTAGCAGTTTAGGGGCCCAACACAGACAAGGGCATGGGACCCTCTCCAGCTGTGTTCCTGTACTTATTTTCTCAATCTTTGTTTAGTGAAAAGCGCTCGCACAAGCAGCAAATTTTTGCTTTTCATTTGCAGCATTAAAGCTGTTATAGCAAATCTGCAAACAAGCTAGGTTTGAATGCAAACAGAGTCAAGGAACACTCACCCCTCCCCTCGGGTGTCTTCCTTTGAGAGGCTTCTGACAGAATCAGAAACCCGCGATGGTGAAATGAGATGGCGCTAAACACCAGTGGCAGTTTTCTAGGTCCAAATTTCTTTTGCTGTCCGTGACTTCAAATGGTGTTTTTTTTTTTTATTTTATTTGGGACTCTGGTAGTTTGTCCTAAAATTGAAGTGGTAGCAGCCGGCTGTTTCTCCTTATCTGATGGTATTGAACCGCCAGTCTCACACAAGTGGTGTCAAATATGCAATTTTGTAATAAATGGAGGACCAAGGGAAGTGCGGGGGTTCTTCAGGACAGATAACTGGACGGTCCAATGTTTATTTTTTGGTATGAAATGTGTTATTGGCAGAAATTTTTAGGCAAATGCGAGAGAACCAAACATATTTCCACAATATATTCATAGCTATACTATAATTCTAACTATATACTGTCAGAATGTTTTCATGAGACATGAAAAGAATATTTTAAACCAATTTGTTTTCCAGAGTTGTTATTGTATCTTTAAATAGGTCCTTCATTGATAAACTATTATTTTAATAATTATTTCTGATCATAATCAGTCACTCTGGGTTTTTTATGCAGGCTGAACTTGAAAATAGTCTCCTACACCTATCTCCTGCATTAGCTTCAGATGGGAAATAGGACTAGAAAAGCCTGACAGGTCTACGTCACACTGTCACTTAACATGGACTCACCCATCTTGGCTCATGACGGGGAAGGCTGTTGTTGGTTTAGCATCCAGGAAACAGCAGAGAACATCTCGGCTAGTAGAAGCTAATCATTAGCATTAGCAAACCCACCACACAGCAGAACTCCTTCAGGCTTCTATTATTTGTGGAGATAAAACATCAGCTTTTCTAAGCAAATAGTCAGTGGTAGAGTGGCGTTGTTGTTAGCCAATCAGGCGAGATGTCCAAATATCAGGAAGCTACTTTCTCCTCTGGCTAAATTCTCCGGGCTCAAACAGGCGCACTAGAGCTTTTTTTTCCCCAGAGTACGACATACAAGGCATTCAATCCTACTAGAGATGACTGGAAATGTATTAAAAATGTGAGTGAACTACCTCTTTAATATTATTGCATCTTTCAGTTTCTCTTCCTGCTTCTTTTAGAACGTCACAGTTAAGGAAAGAAAATATTTTAAACATGACTGATTAGTGTCAGAGGGCCCTTGAAGTGTTTGGGGCCCAAGGCCATCGCCTACTCTTGCCTAATGGTACGTCGGATCCTCATTGGTTGGCATGTTTTATTAACCCTGCAATTTGTGAGCCACCTCATTTATTAACAACAAAAGTCAGAGACAAAACAGCTTTTGTGAGTGAGACAGCTTATGAAATATAGTGGCATAAATGAGGATTATTTGAATAAATGTTGGAACTTTTAAAAAGAAAACCGCAACAGAGAGTGCGTAAGGCGCTGGCTTCCTCCTGCTGATTTGTGGAGCCATGGGACCACAGCGGAGATAAAACCTGAGACTTTATAGAGGCTCTGAGTGTAAATATGGCCCAACACCTCTGCAGAGTGTTTACTGTGGTTTTTTATTGGTCCCCTTATTAGCCGAGCTCCGCTGTCTCAGACAGCGGGGGGTCGCCCAGAGAGGCGGGCAAAGAGGTGGCTTCTAGCCGCCTGTTGGCAGGCTTTTAATTTGAAATTTAATCAAGTATGCAGACAGGAGAAGCAGAGACGACAATAAAAAGGAGAAAAAGTAAATAATTTTTGCATTTTTTTTAAACAGTGACCTCAGTGTTTCCAATGGGAGATGGAGCGGCGATAGGTGGTGGCGACAGAAGTGACCGATGATGCTGCAGAGTGCTGTAAATAGTAAATAATCCCAGCAGACAGACAGAAAGA
Organism: Nothobranchius furzeri; assembly: GCF_043380555.1. Classification (NCBI taxonomy): domain Eukaryota; kingdom Metazoa; phylum Chordata; class Actinopteri; order Cyprinodontiformes; family Nothobranchiidae; genus Nothobranchius; species Nothobranchius furzeri. The sequence continues at coordinate 72,605,690 of NC_091745.1, forward strand.
GAGAGAGAGAGAGAGAGAGAGAAGAGGGAGAGAGAGCAGAAGGGAATAATGGAAATGATGAGGAGGAGAGAGGAGGAGTGGAGAGTCAGTTATGCAGCGGATTGGGCTCGTTAAGAATGCATGGCTTCCTGAAAATGCGACGTGGTCGCCAACTCTCAACGCGAACACAAAGAGACGTCTGGGGTGACATTTAAACAGGAATTTTCTGTTGTTGTCTCTTTTGACTTGAAGTGAATCACAAGTAATTATTTTTGATTCCCCATGAGTTTATGCCCCACCCCCTTCACACACTTCCTCCCAAACTTGAGGTCTTGCGTCGTCACTGTAGCTCCGCTCCGCCTTGCTTTTGTCTCTCCTGGTGAATAAACAATAACTCTTCTTTGTGACAACGAAGGTTGACATCCCATCCTTCCCATGAGCATCTCCCGGTGATGAATTGCTCTGCACACAATGGAGGGGCATCACACCCTCGGCCTGTCTCACCTCTCCTTCCTCTGCGCTCTCTCTTTCTCCGTCTCCCTCACCCCTCCGCCCTCGCCCAGGCCCCTTTTCTCCGTACCCATCCTCTTTACTGGAGATTCAGATTTCGCCGGCTGCCTGATGAACCCATTGTTACCGGAGCACTTCACAGAGAGGGGGCTAAATGTGGGCTGAATTAATGGAGGCTCAGGACCAAATGGCTTTCAAAACGCAGCTCTTCCTCTTTGCTTATGTTGATCGCCCCCTTTTTTTGCTTTCTTGCACTCATTTTCCCTCCTCCCCTCCAGGGCTTAGATAAATACTCTTTCTACCTCTTCCCTTTCTGATGAAGATCCCCCCCCCCCATCCCTCTGTGTGTGTGATGCCTTTCATCTCGTGTTGTTTTTATCTATCATGTTGCATATCTCTGCTCTCTCCTTCTTCTCTCTCTCTCTCTCCTTGTCTACCTCTTTGTTTTCCATTTCTCATCCTGTCATCACAAATTACCTCTCCTCTCAGTCTCTCCCTCTCAGCTCAGCACTCCCTCTGTTTGTAAGTCTATCTCATCGGTCTCCATCTACCATCAGCTTTGTTTATTTTTTTATTTTCCTCCTTTGCATTTGCCCCACCATTCCTCTTTCATTCCTCTATGAGCAGTGGGGAGTCTACAGTCCTCCAGGGTGTATTTGGTGTCACACTGAAGCTTGTCGCGTCGCCGCAGGCTGCTTTTATCATCAGCCTTAAAAGAGCGCGCGTGCACGTGTGAATTGTAAGATGCTGACTTTAAGCAAGCAGTGGTTGATGCTTTAGGGACAATTTAGGCCTAAGGGCTGTGACATTATCAAAGTGCTCCATTCTCTGTGCAGCAAGGCTGTGTGTGTGTGTGTGTGTGTGTGTGTGTGTGTGTGTGTGTGTGTGTGTGTGTGTGTGTGTGTGTGTGTGTGTGTGTGTGTGTGTGTGTGTGTGCAACTTGTCCACATAATCCACACAAGAATATTCACTTTTTAAAAAGAAAAGCTAATTTTTCAGCTCTCTGAGCGTTCATGGATGAAGGTTCCCGGTGAATTTATTGCCACCAGCATCTATGTTGCATTTCATCTATGTAGCTATAATTTGCATGTGTGTGTAGGTGTGTGTGTGTGTGTGTGTGTGTTTGTCCTCGTTGTCCGATATTATATAGGAGCCATCATTTTGAAATATGGTTTTTCTGTGTGGGTGCGAATGCATCCAAGTATATATCTCTGCTCTCCTGTCCTCTTTTTGAACTCCACTCCAGCGTTTAACACAATAACTGCTGCACACGAGGACGGCATCAGTCAGCTTATGGGAATGCACACACACACACACACACACACACACGCTTATACAATGTTGCATTTCTTTACAATTTTGGTGGAAATTATGGGAAAAAAAGGAGAATCTCATATTCAAACTGATTTTCTCTTGAATTGTTTGCTTTCACTCTGAAACTTCCCTCCATTTTAAAGTGAGCAAAAACGTCTCCTCAGAATTTGATTCTTTGGAAAATGGAGGAAATAAAAGAACACAATCTGAGTAGCGAACACCAACTAAACAAGAACCAGCTGTAAAATGAATTGCCGTCTTTCCATTACAGGAGTTCTGGGAATTTTAAGGGAGGGGGAAAGTGACCAGGAGGTACGATTGCTCGGTCTTCTACGACGAGGGACAGGCTGTTGTTAGTTTAGCATCCAGGAGAGAGCAGAGCACGTCTCTTTATGCTAGTAGAAGCTAACCGTTAGCATTAGCAACACCGCAACACGGCAGAACTCCTTCAGGCTTGTGTTGTTTGTGAAGATACAATGTAAACATTTCAAAGCAAACAGTCAGTGGTTTTTTTTTTTTTACTGTTAGCCAATCAGAGGTGAGATGTTTGAAAATCAGGAAATAAGAATCCAAAACCTGCTGTCTTCTGCTCATCTCTGCTCTGGTTCATTTCTAGTTCTTGAAGGAGGGCCAGAGGTTTTTGAGATTGACTCACAAAGCATTAATTTGTGCAAATGTGCTGAAAAATCAAGTGGACTTGGGCTCCAAAAGTTTTATGTTGTCAACATTTGGACAGGAAGCGTGGCTATGTGATGCAAAAAGCAGCATTTATACCCGGAAGAAGGGCCATCTCTGAGACCTCAAAGTGCTGTCAATTACAATGCTGTGGGGAGATTTCCGCAGTATTTCTTACGTTTGAAAATTTAAAAATGGCAATCTTAAAGGCACGCTTGGTAGTTTTGGCTAAAATGTCTCCCTAGCCTTCATTAGTGTCTACAGGAGCGGCTCATCAATAAATTAAACGCATAAGCTTTGTTCATGATCTGCATGACATGCAGGAATTGAGCTGGAACCTGAGGGCAGCGCAACAGGAGGCCAGTCTGAAGTTGCAAGTGTGATATTCTGGCCACAGGGGGCGGTGGGGCTCTGAGTGACATTTCATTAACTCCCTTAAAGTAACTTTCCAGAGTTTTCCCCTTTCAGAAATGATGTATAATTTTTTCAGAAATACGTAAAAGACGTTGTCTTTTTTTTGCTAAACATGCCCCCGATCTGCAGAGCTCCGTGCAATAGGAAACTGAGCGCCGACCAGAGCTAACCAATAGCGTTAGACTACCGCCTACGTGCCTGAAATTTAAGGAAGTACCTCAACTGATGCAGAGTTGATGAACTTTTCACGGACAAGTAAGTCTTTAAAATATAAATATATGAGAACACAGCATGACATGACAAAAATACTCGTAAAACAACGTGTCGCTATCTTAAAAAAACGGATCGACGGACTATTTGTGTGATATGCTTGTCAGCCACTAGATGGTGCCATCGGATAAGAGAAATACTCTGGAAAGATGCTTTAACCCTTTTAGTACTGCCATTGTTCAAGTCCGCCTGGTCATATTTATCTTTTAATAAATCTGTCAGAAAATGTCCTATCTGCACAAAAACATTTACCCCATTTTCAGGACAAGCTTAGCTTTCAATATCTGTAAAATTGGTTTGGTGAGGCCTGCTGATATAATTTCCTACTGAGCTTCAACCAGTCAGCGTGAGTTGACCACAAGTTCCTCTCAGCGATTCGGGCCATTCCTAGTACACACCCCAGTTCAGGTACTCTGTTGATTCCCAAAATAGCCTGGAAAATGGTCCTTATGAGCTGGTCCTGTGAAGTGGAGATACGCACATGCCGGGAAGGAAGCTTCGACAGTGGAAACGAGCCCATTAGTAATGCTAATTGCATTTGTACAATAACATTCATTCTTAATCTATTTTTTTCTTGTTTTAACAAATAATCTGGACGAATAACGTCCAAAAAATCTCTGCCGGGGTAGTAGGACGCAGCCATTTGTACACGTGAGCACATGCAGGATAGAGGAAAAAGACAGGGCTCACCATGAAACTAATATACCTGCATTATTTAGAGGAGATAAAACATAGGACACAAAGAAAGAGAGAGATACAGACAGTGTGGTGTATTATGAATACACAGCAAGACACAGGACACTGATAAGAATTACAGTGATGCATGGTGACATGGAGACGTGCAGGGAGGAGAGGAAAGAGGTGAGTCAAGGAGAAGTAGTACGCCAGAGGTGTTGAGGTCAGAGGAAGGTGGGAAGAACAGCAGAAAGAAAGAGAGAGAAAGAGTAGACCAGGGGAAAAGAAGGGGTGTTGTTGAAGCAATGAGGCGAAAAAGCACAGCACACTAGGGAGGAATAGAAGTGATGGAAGGATCGCAGCTGAGGCACTCAAACAAATAGAGTGATAGAGGAAGGCAGAGGGAGGGATGGAGGCAGGGTTCTTTAGTGTTTCCTGTCACCAGAAATGATGGGATGACACCCTAACATAGCAGTCAAATGTTTGACTGATTCTTGTGGCCAAGGCTTTCACACTGATGTCACTATTAGCATGACGCAGATGGCTCTTTAATAGCCTCCTCAGCTAACTTTTATATGATTACAACGAAGCTTCTCGGGTTAATTAAAAGGGATTTTTTATTTTTTAATAGTTATTTTGACATTTGACAAATGATGCTTTCTCCATTCAGGTGGTTCAAGTAATGCTTGTGAATATGCTCTTATAAGAACATAAATCTGACAAGGTAAAATTGGAATTTGGTAATAAACTCTGCTCAGCCAAAGAAAGTTGCCACCAGAAAAAGGTCACACACTCGTTGGACCGCATTTGGCTCTGATCACGGCACACATTTGCTGTGGTGTTGTTCTGATAAGCTTCTGCAACGCCACCAGATCTGTTTCCATCCAACGTTGCATTAATGTTTCACCAAGATCTTGCATTGATGATGGTAGAGTCTGACCGCTGCACAAAGCCTTCTCCAGCACATCCCAAAGATCCTCAATGGGGTTAAGGTCTGGACTCTGAACTACTCTTTCACTATCTGAGCCCGAGGAATCCTGGCATTGTCGTCTTGGAATATACCCGTGTCATCAGGTAAAATGGAATAACCTGGTCATTCAGTATATTCAGGTAGTCAGCTGACCTCATTCTTGGAGCACATCCTGTTGCTGAAACTAGACCTGGCCAACTGCAGCAGCCCCAGATCATGACACTGCCCCCACAGGATTGTACAGTAGGCACTAGGCATGATGGGTGCATCACTTCATCTGCCTCTCTTCTTACCCTGCTGCACCATCACTCTGGAACAGGGTCCATTTGGACTCAGACCAGTTTTTAAAAATGCGTTGGTCAGTCATTTCTACGATCTCCTTAGATGTCTGTGAAGGTTCTCAGTCATCCAGGTCATTGTAGTCTAAGGAGCTTTGAAAAAAAGCGTCTGGACTTCTTTGAGTTGCTTGAAGACATTTCACCTCTCATCCGAGAGGCTTCTTCAGTTCTAAGGTCAAATGGTGGAGAGTCCCAGATTTAAACCCAGTGGGAGTTTCCCCCCAAAGAGGGAACAAAAGACCCCCTGATGATCTTCTACATAAACACATGAGCCAAGGTGTGAGGGTGGGTGTGGGTCCTATTCAGCCAAAGTTTCGGGTGAGATCATTGTGAAGCCTGGCCCCACCCTATCATGTGAATTCCTGAGGTCAGACGGCCCAGGAAATGCGTGAGCATTGAGGCATCTGGGAAGGGATCTCAAAACTGGATTATAGATGGCAGACAGTTGGTGTCGTAAACCACCGCCTCTGTTCAAAGATGGTTGCTCACAGTGGACATAAATGGCTTCCTTTACTCCTCTTTCAAACCATCTGTCCTCTCTGTCCAAAATGTGAACGTTGGCATCCTCGAAAGAGTGACCTTCTCCTTAGATGTTTCTCTGCTTGATGCCAATGACCTGACCCTTCTCAAACAGACTAACATCTTTTCCACGACCACCAGGTGAGCCTTTCCACATGCTGTTTAAGAAATGAGAAGCAGCTTGCACCAGTTGGGTTAAATAACTTGTTGCAGCTGAAAGCTAATCACCATGCAGTAATTCTCCAATAGGAGACTCCTACCTGTTTGCTTAGTTAAATCCAGGCGGCGACTTCTTTTCTTGCCTGGGCTGTGTATTTCCACATTTCCTCCTCGAACTAACTTGAGGTACAGCATTGTGAGAAAATGTGCAAATTATTTTTGCTGAAATCAAGTTTGATTTACATAAATATTGAGCACACGATGTAATCGAAAACAAATGCTGATGATTGGGCAATTTTTGGTCACAATTTAGTCACAGTTGGCTGATTTCATTTGTGATTTGCCAACCCCTCCCAAAGATTTCTCACAGTTGCTGCATATTCAGTCACGGAAATGAAAATATGATGGGTTCCTATTCCTAATGTCTCTAACTATTTTAGAAGAAATTTGTCGTTTAGAATTTTTGAACATGATCAAAAGTCCGACAACATGAGAGCAAGGTCCTCATAAAAACTCCCTCGTAATGCAGTTCTCAGCTTATCGTAACCAAGTGAAATGCAAGCTTTAGTTTTCAAATGTATGCATTCATTTTAATTGCCCCTCGGGTATAAATAAAGTTTGTCTGATTCTGATTCTAGTTGTTGCACATTGTTTTCGGATTACGTTGCAGGTGGAGTCCAGTTTTGGATGAAGGGTGATGGTTAGAACAAGAGGATGGATCATCAGGGGTTAACCTATGCTGACCTTTAGGAGAATGATGCTTGAGCACCGTGATAAAAGCAGATTATATACTAACAATTCACCAACTCATCTTAAAAGTAAAAAAATAAAATTATGTGATAATAACAAAATAAAAAAGTCAAGTTCAGTTAGAAATCGCCGTTCCTGTAACCTCTAACTAACCTTGTCTGCGCCACTCCAGATACTTAGAACGAGAGAGATTTTTGGCTGCATTCCTCTTCACACACAAAATGAGCTTTTGGTGAAAATTGTTTTTATTCAAATCATAACAAAACCATGATTTTCATAGTGGATATTCCTTAAGAGTCTGCTCATGGTGCATCAGTGTGGATGGGAGATAATGAGATTTTCAGAAACATGGCAGCCAATAATGCACATCTCCTTGGTTATTTTATCTGTAAATAACAATTGAGCTGCTTTTACTGGATTTTCCACTTTTGTCTTGCTTTGAGATAAAACAGTTTTTCAAGATTTGAAGACAAGTATTTCGTATTCTGATATATGGGAGTGGCTTTTGTAGCATGGGTTCAAAATGGAAAAAAACTGTGGATGAGACCTTAATTAAAATAGTTCTTTAAATTATTTTCACAAATCAATTTCTTGCACATTTTACTCTTTTCTTCTACGTTTGACATGTTATTTTAGGTCCAATCTAACCTTTGTGGATGTCTCACCCGTGGTCATCTTTTTGCGGCCAATAAATGGGAGGTTTGTGTCAAAAGCTTGACAAGCGAGATAATTCTTCATGACAAGACACAGAAGCGTGAGGAGAAAGGAGGTACAGCGAGGAACTAGAGAGATGGAGAAAAATGGATTTAGACCTAGACAGAGTGAGGCTGGTAGTGTGCCAAAGGATTACCGGTGCTGATTTGCAGCAGATTTGCTCACCTGTACTGTTTGATCAAAGTCTTGATCTGGAGCAGAGCGGTCAGACTAAATATATCTGGTATTGAGATTGAGGAGCTTTAATACTCTAACCCTGTGAACTGACTTGAACAACCTTGGTAGTATTCAGTAAAGTCACGACCCAACACTGGCAGCGATCTCCATCAAAACCTCTGCTGCAAAGACTTAAAAGTCTTTTTTTTTTTAAACAGATCAGATATCAACCAGCAAAAGCAAAGTTCTGCTTAGTTTGGTGTGATGTTGTGCATGCTAATGTTGTTTTCTTTAAGTTTGACATGAGTTTGATAGATTGTGAGGCGCTGAGAGCTTAGAAGTACTAAATCCAATGTGCTGTTGACTGCATGTGTGTACAAATAAAGCTGGGCTCATAGTGTAAAATGTTTAATGTTACTTAAAAGAGGCTTAAAATTGTACAATCTGACATTGTTCTATGATGTAAAGTAGGAAAGGTTTCATAATTTATATTTTCTGTACGTGTAGAACCCTTTTCAGATTGACATTCTGGAATGTGTGGACAATTCAGTCCGGTTTTTAACCAGAACTGTGTTTTCAGACACACCACTTTTGTACCTGAACTTGTCCTTTCGGTTGCCTTCACACAGCAGGGAAAACTTCCAGATGTCTGAGGGGGAGGGGGTGGGAATGCTGTACCCAGATAGTGCGGCGGGCGTACATGCGTCATTTACCCAAACAATGCCATTCAGTCAAACATGGCCGACGAAGAGATATAATTCCTCTCACTGATCGGACTTATGTTAAGCATAATTCTGCGCACACGAAGACGCATAAGAGACCTGGATGATGAAGCTGGTTAAAGGAATCACGGAAGCGGTGTGAAGCGCTCCATCTCGCGTCTAGGAGACGGTACCGTAGGAGGCGAGCTGCCATGGTTCGCCGCATGCTACAGGAGCGAGCTATCTAGGTGCGCACAGCGTTCCCCGGTCCCCTCCTCCCTCCTGTCCGGAACTCGACCTCACCAGTCTGAAGCAGCCACCCTGTCCGTGACAAGTCCGGTCCTGTTACTAGGGGCTTCGTCTGGTTTAATTACGGAAAAGGTTATCCGGATGTTTGTATTCAGACACAAAGGTCTTAAGGTTGGTTTATGCTTGACGCGTCCGCGAGGTCCGCACAGCTCCGTGCGGAAAAGTTGCATCATTTTACGTCATTTTAACAACCACGCCCCTCCACCGCGTCTCCGCACGGCTCAAAATTTCCGCAACGCACACCTCGGAAAATTTCTAACCACGCGGATGTTGTTAATAATTCTTGGAGAGAAATAGCTCGCACTGTCGGACAAAACGAGGACGCTGTTAAAAATACTGAAATGCCATGTTGTAAACAGTAATTTCTACTTCTACTACGGTGTAGTGTTGGATGCATGCCATGTAGAGCTCCATGCTGCCCCGTTCAGTTTGGGAGAATATTGGCTCACCGCAGAGACGAGCCGCACAAACCATAAACGCTGCGAGTTGTGAAGCGCGTTCCATCCACGAGCCGCATCACCGCACGGAAAGTGAATGCGTCAAGCATAAACCAAGCTTTACGGACAGAGTCCCGAACATTTCCGTTTTTCATGGCCTGTCTGAAGGGGGCTTAAGTTGACCAATAGAGTTGCATGTGCAAAAGAGGGAGCTGTAAATCAATGAGAATATGGAGCAGCTCCCAGCATGCACTGCGGGATGACGCAGACGCATTAGTCAGTTTGGCACACAGACATCGTATACGTAGACACCCCGTGGACTGGCGCTGCCTATTGGAGCTGGCATAGCATCAGGCCACCACCTTGGATGGATCCCTATTTGCCCCCAGTGCATTTATTTCTACTGAGAAAGGTGTTTACCCAACTAAAAAACACATTTTATAATATTATTTTTCACAAAATCAGACATAAAGTATGGTGTGGTAATTAACATGAAAAGAATAAATGAAAATATCCCAACAGGTATGCTGGAAAAGTCAATAGTAATCCCATGTGATCTGTTTTCAGTAGTGTGCCAGGTGGCGCAATTGTAAGTAGCAAAAAAAACGGGCATAGTTGCTCACTCTGCGTTGACTCCAGCTGGGTTTGGAGAGTGAGGAACCGACCCAATATGGCGGCGACACTGCTATGTTCTCCAGCGTCTAGTGAATTGAAGGTTTCTTCCTCCTGAAGGAAGGATTTCAAGTTAGCTAAATTTACAGCCATTTCTCCTCTTTCGTGAAGCGCATTTTGAACTTATTTTCACACAAAACCTAAAATGGTGTTTACCCCTGTTCGAAAATAGGCACTTTTTTGGTATCAAAATGCTTCTTTAAAATTCTCGGACATCATATGTGAAACCCATGGCACAGAAGAAGCTGAATCAGAAAATAGTGTTTTTAGCCCCATTGACTTGCATTCATTGTTTCGTTCTTCTGGGGACCCATGGTCCGGGAGAAGATGGGCATGACTTACGCTCCATAATGGTGTGGATTAACCCACCAACCTAGCATAAATGCTAACTCAACGGACACTGAATGTCAGTCTGTAAATTTCAAGCTAACTGGGAGAGGAAAGAGGGGGTGCCTTTTGTGCATTAAAGTTAAAAAGTTAAAGTCCCATTAGTTGTCACACACACAGGTGTGTGTGCGAAATTTATTCTCCGCATTTGACCCATCTGGGGAGCGGAGAGTTGTGCTAGCATCCCAAGTGATGTGCTTCTTTTAGATGCAAAAACTCAGCAGATCTGATTAAAATTAGTGTTTAGCAGCTCCTGCAGAACCTGATTGAGGCTGTGGAGAAAATTTTGCAGATAGAATCAGGTTTTCCTGAGGAGGAACGTATCAAAAATATGCGGCCGCAGCGGCCCTCCGTTAGCGCCACTACGCTAGGCTATTTGTGTACGCAAGTGAGGCAGGACTTCCAGCTACATTCCAAAGGGGAGATGACACAAATTTCAAAATCTCCTCTTCTCTTTGATGTCATCACGCTACCGACCCCATGAGCTTTGATGACTTCACTGTTGTTTTCATTTATTTCTTATTTTTACGGAGTCACATTAACAGAGCTGCAGTTAAAGTAACCAGACTTATTTTTTCTTTTCTTTTTCTTTTTTTTTGTTCCACGTGGAAAGCAACTTGCACCGTTCTGAAAATGAGCAAAGACAGGAAATCCATCACAACAAAAACGAAGCTTTGATTTGGTCCTGTTGAAGTTCTGCCTTATTATTATCTCATTGTACCAGAGAGTCCCAGGTTGAGTGCTTTCATATCACCGTGTTGCATTGTGCTCGTTCTGTCAGTCTCCTGACAGCTGCTGGAGTAAAATAAATACTCAGGCGGGTCATAATCCCTCTCCAAATATGCAGCTTTACAAACGCTGATAATCTTAAATGTTGTCACGATGATGTCTTCTTATTAAAGGCGTTTATTTTTTAATCATATTTTGCTTTCCCAGATGAAAGGTCTGATGAAATCCAAGAGAGAAGTCATAATAAGGCATTTTTGAATGGTGTTTCGTTTTTCTGTTTCTTTCATAAGAGTTTCAAAAGTTCTGCTAATAGATCAATAGTTTATTTTCATCAACGCAGTAAATATACAAATGGTGTTTTTGGCTTCAGACTCACGAAGAGCCTCTAAAAAACGATCAGGTGAAAGACTAGACGAGAATCGGCTTTGAAGCTCTGACATGAGGGAAAGTTTAACAAGATCGGAAAAACTGCTTGATGGCGAAGATGAAAACAAAAATGTAGGTCCACACTGAGGTTTTATTGACATGGAAAAATAACTCGTCTCTTGATCACGTTAGTTTGTCCCGAGGGGAGCAGCTCACCTGATTGGCTGCCTTTCGGGGGCAGGCTGTTTGGTCCGGAGGCAAACGTGTTTTCTGATAGGTGGTTGCTAGGCGATGGATGTTAGCATGAGCAGCTGGGTGTGTAAAAAGCACCAGCTGCAAAGGGTGATTGTCTGTAACTTTGTGGGCGGGTGTGCAATTCCCTGCATGCATGAGAGCTCCGGCGTCTACCCTTCTGGTTCCTTCCAAAATAACTTCATGATTGAACTGCTGAGTTGCACATGTACCAATTAAATGGTGCCTGTGTACATGCATGCACACATGTGCGTGCGTGGGTGTGTGTGCGTGCGTGTATTATAGTGTCCTGCAGGCAGAGCATGGAAATAACTATCATTACCAAATCCTAAGCTAAAGTCCTTTTTTAAATAAAAGGAAATTAAAGGAGGCCTGCTGTCGGAGCTGTAGCAATCATAAAATGCAGTGTGACTCTGCGTGTGTGTGTGCTTACCACACACACACACACACACACACGAGTACAAATGTAATACAAAATGCACGCCGTGAGTCATGAGGGATTTTCTGAGGTCATCTAATAAAAGTGAAATCCTCCATCCAGCTCTCCTGCTCACAGAGCTACATATAGGTGTGCAGGCCCACATAGAGCCCTATTAGGTCTGTTTGCACCTCCTGCAGCTTAATTCAGCCCCCTGCTGGGAGTGTTATTCTCCTCATTAGAATTATCAACAGGTGTGTTGTGGGCCGCAAAGATAAAACACCAACTGAAAGCAGCGGTGCCACAAGTGTTAGCGAGGTTAGCTGGGGCATCTTTCCTCTTCTTGAGGCAAATCTCTTAACTAATCCTCCAGGTCCTCTGGTGTCACGCGTGTAATCAAGCTGAATAAATGTGAAGTGTGATCATTTTAAAGAGAGAAAAGGCGTCTTACTGCTTTTATTGTTCCGTGTTTGATGCATCCCTCAGCTAAGGCTTGACACGCTCGTCTTTGTCCAGAAGTAAAAGAGGAATATTCTCGCTCTTGTTCTGAGAGGCGCTATCGGCTCATTAAATCAGTTTGAACAAGTATTTGCTTGTTAAGGCAGACGGCATCCAGCCGCCCGCTGCACAACCAACGTAGGGAGAGAACCAAAGCCCCACAGATGACTTGATCTTATTTTTTCACCTCGTCGGAGACGGATGCAAGCTGATCCACGTTTTACTTCAACAGCTGCTGCGGACTTGTTCTAGATGACAACCTTTTAAAAACAAACAGTGAAGGAAAAAAGACCAACCATGTTTTTCATTATTTTCCCCTTTTTATTCCAAAATCGATCCGCGGCGTAGCCGGGATACAATTAGCAGAGCGGAGAGTCTGCTTCAAGGTGCGTCAGTGTGAGTCTGTGAGCATAAACTTTGCCCTTTCTATTTATTAAATTGATTAAAACTGCAGATAAGTCTGCTTAATAATTACTGCACAGCAGTGAAAGTGTCTGGTGGGTCTGTTCATCCGTCTTTTAGCTGTGTGTTCACTTCTCAGCCAAAGTGCAAGAGAGCACTAAAAACCTATTATGTTGGTACAAACACTGGCGGCCAGGGGCTGTATATGAATAAAAAAAGACCTCGAGGATAGTTAAGGCTGAAAGATGTAAAGAGGAGGAGATGTGGAGGACACGAATAAAATGTTCTGTGTCAGGGTCACCTGTGTGGAGGCAGAGAGGTGCTTTTGAACATGCCAACTCATTGTTGAGTACAGTGCGGGTGCATGTGGGCAGTGTGTCGGCGAAGGAGAGAAAGACCAACAGAAAAAAACTCTAATCTTTGGCTATCGTGTGTGGGCACAAGGAAGAAACTCTGAACACACAAAAAAAGCTCTATTCTGTTTTCCGCAATCAAAAAACTAAACATGAGCCATGCAGGAAAACAAAGAGTCAAAACAGTTAGAAGAAAGTGTGAAAATCGGATTCAATTAACACCATCTTCAAGGTTCATAGTCCCGGTCTTGATTGGGCTTGTTCTGATCCGATAAATCATACTTTCTTTCTCTATCACTAATCATTACTGCGGTCCATTCATCAACCACGGCCTCTCAAGCCACGACTGGTAGCTTCATCATGTGTCACAATTAGTGACATAGTAATTTGTCTGCATTGATCATCGTTTGTCTGGCACGGCCATTTAACTGAAGGAAGTTCACGAGAGGATTTGAAAGTGCTGCGCGCGGTAAGAACGCTGTAGATAAAACATTCGAATACACAATAAACGAAGTGACGAGATTTCCAGTCTGCTGAGCTCCGACGTTTACAGGATCAGCAGTTTTAGGAAACAGAACATCAGGTTTTTCTCGTAGTGGATAATAGAAACGTAAAGATGAACTGATTTACAGTGATTTATGTGCACAGTGCAAATGGATCTGTAGAAAAGATGTGCACAGATGCCATTTTGGGATTAAATCTAGATGTGTCAGTGTTTGTCTCTACATATAAAGTCTGATCAATTAAATTACTCAATGGATGAAACAGCTGCAAGTAGGTTGGAAAGTGTAGATCTGTTTTTGTAATGAGGAATGGATCGCCTCTACCTCAGCTTTTCAGTGAGGGTCCAGTAACGTCTGTGAAGCATAGTACATAGCTCACAGCCACAGTTGTAGCCGGTGGGTGTGTCTCAACTGGCTGCAGAGCAGCGCATTTCCAACGTGCCCCAGAAGCATTGATGCGTCATTCCACTAAATTTATTCTTCGGGTAATTTTTACGCGCTACACTTCTAGGACTCATTAAGCTCAGCAGTTCAGACCAGGTAAGGCATGAAGTCGAACACGAGTAGTGTAGAACATCTGGTAACTTCTGCAGACTTCCTGTCGGTCGTCCTTCAACAAGTCCAAATAATATCCCGGACGAGCCCCCATATGTTATTACCTGGCTCGTAGGCCCACGACATAAGGAGGTCTGGACACATGCTGGGAGTTTGGGTATTTTTTAATTAAAAACGGTCATCAGAAAGCCTTCACTAAAATGTCTAACCCAGCAGGAGCTCCTGAGTTGGTCTCTTCGATCACTCTGCTCCCTTGAAGCTGCACCAAGCAGGCTAGAAAGCTACACTTACAGCTGAAGCCACTCGATGCAGTTATTGACTGCACACAGCCAAGCCAATGGAAAAACACAAGGGTAGCACTGGCACAGTGAGAGTCTTCTTTCAGTGAGCAACTCTTCTTCTGGTGCCTTTCCTGCTATCTAGCTCTGTTGTTTTCTCATTAGCGACACCTGCTGAATAAGAGCAGAACTGCTGGCACCAAAGGTGGTTCCTAATCAGCAGATGTCCCCACAGAGTAAACATTAAACCTGCAGGAATGGCAACAGAAGAAGAGTGTACTTGCCTGTGGCTGGAATTACTTTTGCAACAATGTTTTTGAGGATGTTACTCAACAGCATTTTCATTTTTTTATACCGTAGTACTCACTTCAACTAATTTACCACAAGCACAGTTTATCTTTTTAGTTCTGGCTTCCTCCCATAAAACTACATCTTAACATGTAAAAATATGTATATTATTTGTTGTACTTAGTGTAAATCCATTATCAGGTAAATGCGTTTATTTATTTTTTGATTGATATTTTAAAAAGGCATTCAAAGTTGAAAAAGGAACGACTTCAAGCTCACACAAAGGAGCTGAGGGAGACAAAAGAAGGAAAGTTCAGCAGCAGAATCAGAGGCCCTGCTGTCAGAGTCACCTTGTAGGAGCAGCGAGTGTCCCGGTGAGGGATGTTTGCTACAAGCTAAAAGGAAGGGAAGAGAACACAGTTGAAGAAAAGGTGAGAGACTTACACAGGAGGTGGAGCACTTAAAGCAGAGCTCCGTCAGAATAGCTCTTAGAGGGACAGCTGTCTTTGTTCCAGGCGACTCTTACAATCTGTCATGAACTAATCAGAAACACACACACACACACACACACACACACACACACACACACACACACACACACACACACACACACACACACACACACACACACACACACACACACACACACACACACACACACACACACACACACACACACAAAAACTCACATTTTGATTTTTCATGGAAGCCTCGAGCCACTGTTGTCACGCTTAGGCTGAGATCTCTGGTTTTATAAAGAGATCCCTGCAAATACAAGTGACAGGTAAAATGTTATTGGTGCCATTGTGCAGCTAACTCAACAACACGCCCAGTCAACATCCTCTAAAAAAGTGAGATTTTTAAAAAGTATGAGGGGGGATTTGATCAGTTTGACATACTTTTTTAGCCTGCTGTGTAAAACAAGCTGCAGGAAAACATCTTTATTAATTACAAAATCCGTGAACTTTGACTCAAGCTATTCAAATTTGATGGAGTTGTGTGACTTAACCAAAGAGGAAGCCAACAAGGAAGTGACGACTATTGCAGTTCCTCCATCATCCACTAGGGGCTGGAACAGAAGTGAGCAAGTTTGCATTGACTCCCGTGTTAAAAATGCCAACTTCACAGCAAGAACAAACATGTTTACAGCCGGGTTCAGAAATTATTTTACGTTTAAAATAATTTACTGTGAGGGGGTGAATTTATTTTTGTAACTCATTTGTTTATTTGTAAATAAACTTTGAAATGATGACTTCTTAGAGGTGTGCCCTTTTGATTGACAGGTAGTAGATCCGTCACTTGTGGCGGCTTGCCCCACCCCCCTCCAGGGAAGCCCTTAGCCTCACGTTAAAAGTGTTGGATTAGAAAGCACAACGTAGCATTGTCGCTCAACTGCAGTTTTCTGGCTAAGTGCCCACCAATTTCCGTTAGCTGTGGTTTGCTCAGTTAGCTTGTAGCGACATTCGGTGCGTTTACATGCAGCCAGTAATCCTTTTAAAACCCGAATATTCACAATAACCCGGTTCCGCGGGTCCTTGTAAACACCGCCAAAAACCTGGATGTGCTCATAACCGGGTTTTTAAAAACCCGGTTACTACACCTGGGGTAACCCTTTTCTAACCCGAATGTTTGGTCGTGTAAACGCATATCGGGATATCCCCATCAAAGCGTGTGTTCTGCGCATGCTCTGTTCGCAAGGAATCTTGGTCTTTTGAGTAGCGAGACGTCTTGTATGCGCCAGAACACTGGAAGTAAACAACAAGTTGGGAGCAAAATGGCGAGTCGCGGCACAGCACCACACTTTTGGAGTGACGAAGAAACTAAAGCGCAAAGAAACGTGGTCGCTATCTCTTCCGAACTGGGAAACATGTTGTTGTTTTCACGGATACCGGAACAAGAAGAACCGGAAATGACGCATATTGCGTCTGGACGTAGTCCATATGTCCTGACGCTACCCCAACGTCCGCATTTAAATCGGGTTATGCAAGTTGGAGGTAACTCTTTCTATTTATGCTTGTAAACGGGTTATTCTGATCAACTCAGAAACCCGAATACCGACCTTAACCTGATCATAACTCGGACATTGGCTGCATGTAAACGTAGTCATTGGCTCAGAGTTTGATGGGTATCACTCATCTGCCCCCCCCCCCCCCCCCAAATCCCATTTTGTATTTTTCCCCACTGGTCATCATTTCAGCGGTGACGGCGCATAGCATTTGTCCGTTACATATACTCTCAAGGGACATAACACAGGATTGGCAGGGATTAGATCACTCACACGTAAAAATCAGTTTATGAGATTGTATACTAAAGAATATAATCTCTGATCATCGGTTGTAAAATATTTCCTGCTCAAACTAAAGAGGTGCTAAGGCAGAACCTGATTTTTAGTGGTGGTGTGTGTCTGAAAGTAAATATTTGGTCAGTTGGATTCGACATTGTGTGCACTAAGTAAAGAAAACCCGAGGTTAAGGTCATCTCCAGTTCAAAAAGTTCAACTCTTGCTGTGTGTGTGAGGGGAATGAAAAATTAGAATGTTTTCATAGAACCCAGATCAAGTGAAAATACATTATTTAGGTGAGGACTGTTTACCTTTAGGGCCTCAGCTAGCTAGTTTCCCTCTACAAAGTCGTGATAATCATCCAATGAGCCCATCTGTGAAGGGAAACTGTAATTGTCCAGAGGCTTTGCTGCAGGCGAGCACGTGCACCGTTGATATTTGCTGCTTCACACCCTCTCTCTCTCTCTTTCTCTTTGTGTTTGTCATGATTGAAAATGCTTCCAGATGTATTTATACAGAAAAATGGTCATCATTAGAGGTAATTTCTCACCTTGTCTCACTGCGCTTAAGTGAGCTAAACAATGTATTTTCTCACAACAAACTTGCACTTGTGTAGACTCGTCTCTGGCTCAAATGTTATGTGGGCTCTTGCTAGTTTTTTTTTTTATTTTTATTTTTTTTTACATAACTACATATTTAATTCATGTTCTGTTGCTTGTATGGTTGCAAAAAGCAATAAAATAGTGAGAATTTTGCAGTTAATCACAACTTAAATGTATTCTCTTTTTTAAATTCCTTTTGGAAAAAGGAAAATCATTCAAAATCAATATCAGCAGGTCTCTGAGATCATTATCGGCCCTCAAAACCAGGAACGTTAAGTATCCGCTAACACTCAGTCTCGGTCCAGTACTTGCATAAATGAGCTTTTTTTTAATGTTTTCACTGCACAGACTTGCTAACTGCATGGAATATGTACATTAAAGTAAAGCATGTGCATGTGTTTGACTTCTCTGTATCTGTTCACTGCAGTAAAGAAATCTCATGTTCAAGTAGCTTCTTATTACTATTGTGAGCAAGTGGAGCACGACATCTGTTTTTATCTTTCATAAAGCACCACATGAATAAGACAAATAACAAATCCTAACAAAAATCTGTTATTACTCTTAGAAGGAATGTTAAAGCACCTGTTAGTGTCTAGAGGATCGAACATCCCACTCAAACAGCTTCAGAAAACCTCATTTCCACCACAGTAATGAGTTCTGTAATCAATTTTCTTCCCCATCCAATAGAAATGGGTTAGCTTTAGCAGTTAGCGGTGTGAATTTGGTTTATATTATTCTTTGAATTTCAATCTACTAAATTAATATGTGGTATATTGATATTGAGTTCTATCAAGTGCTGCGCGGTGACGCAGTGGTTAGAGCTGTTGCCTTGCAGCAAGAAGGTCCTGGGTTCGCTTCCCGGCCTGGGATCTTTCTGCATGGAGTTTGCATGTTCTCCCTGTGCATGCGTGGGTTCTCTCCGGGTACTCCGGCTTCCTCCCACAGTCCAAAAACATGACCGTTAGGTTGATTTGTCTGTCTAAATTGTCCTTAGGTGTGTGTGTGTGTGTGCATGATTGTGTGTCTCTGTGTTGCCCTGCGATGGACTGGCTCTCTGTCCAGGGTGTACCCTGCCTGATTGCCCGTTGACCGCTGGAGATAGGCACCAGCCCCAAAGGATTGAAGCCCCACTTCAAAGGATTTAATTCCTACTAGAGACCACTGCAAATGTATAAAATATAAGTAAAGTTGACCTTTAAACACCACAGACGTTAGCACATTAGCATCACACGGTTTACAGCTGAGTACAATGAGAGAAAGTAGGCCAATAATAAAGATCAGGAGGTGAATTTGGTTAGTTTCTGAAACCGATACCCCCAAGAAAATCCAACTGTGCTCAGCACCCTGATCCTGATGCTTGAAAATGAATTGAACCATGCTTGTTTAATGAAGTAGCAACGTAAAGCTTATCGTCATTTAACTCGGCTCAACTCGAGCTGAGCTAAATTTGCTCGGATTTGTAGCAAATACACAAAATTTAAGCTTCAACACCAAAGAAAATAAATCTGGGGATGAAATTCAATTATTCCACAGTGATCATGTTTTTTTTCATGACACAAAGTCTTAAATTGTAACTGAAAATTAAATGTAATCCATTACTTTGCGGCTGTGCACACGTTCTGTTGACCTTGTGTGTCTTAAGTATAAAACGGTTCAGACCTGATGATATTAAATCACCAAGGAGAGCAAAATAAATCAGAAAATGCTCAATTCGGTGGTAAAAATTCATTAACTTCACAGGGGAAAAACTGAATATTTTTACAGCCCGAGGGAAATGCTTATCTTTTACCTAAAATAATATGCACAACACTCAAGCATGTTATGCGTGCAACAAGCGCTCCTCATCACAGAGGCAGACAGGCGTGAATGAGCTAATTAAACACACTTATTCCGACTTAGACGCCGCTGCAAGTTCAAAAAACAGTGAATAATGGAGTCCACGTACCTTCGGTTAATAAATATAACTAATATGCAGAGGTGGAAGAAAACTGAGATGAAAAAAGGCCTGAGAACTAGAAGAAGGAGAAGCTTGTGACTGAAAAAAGGATACAAATAAAGCCGGGAACATTTGAAAGGAACAGAATGGAAATGCGTGAGAAGGAAAGAATGGAAAGGGAAAAGTGGGAGTGTGATAGTGAAGCAGTAGAGCAAATCAAAGTAAAATTAAGTACATTTACATATTTAGATGAGCGCTTCTAGTCACCCTGTCTAATTATTTCATCTCCATTTTTCATTTGCACGCCGTTTGATCCGAAAGCAGCAGGCCGTGAGGAAAGTTTTCCTCTCTCCCTCCTTTGCCACGACTTTATCACACTCGCCCTCACCCCTCTCTCGCTCCGTCTCTTGCTCTCCACCTCTTGCGGGCGGCTTTTCGTTATCCGGGTCATTACCATATGCTTTTTGTCCATTTGCTCTTGTTCATCCTATCTCGCACACGCCCCCCTGCTCCTGCAGTCTCTCACGATGTTTTATGCATGCAAGGATACTCGTGTCCAGAAATGTGTGTGTGTGTGTGTGTGTGTGTGCGTGCGTGCGTGCTTGTGTGTGTGTTTAAATGTGTGTAAAAGTTCACAGCTAATGCCCTTTGTAACACTATGTTTTATGCATTGTGTTGCTTGAGCAAAGACGAGATGAGTGTATATTAATGTCCAGTGCGTGTGTGTGTGTGTGTGTGTGTGCGTGCACACTCCTATCAAACACTAAACCCTTCACATCAACATGAGCCACGCCAGAAGCAGCCAGGCCACATTAACCTTCCATCACTGCCCCAGTTCATAACACCGTCTCTCACCACACATCTGCAATCGCCGTCTCCATTTCTCACATTCTTCCTCACCTTTTATCTCCTCACTTTGTTTGCGTCCCCTTGCCTCCCCTTCCTTGACCCGCCTTCATTAGAACAGTGCATGCATGTGTCTGGTGTAAGACCTGGATGTGATATTACGTGACCCCCTCCTTGCTGCTTGTTAAAATGCGTGCAGCAGCTGCATTCAAACTCCAGAGTGCATCATACTTTTTGTTTCACTTTTGCAGTGCAACATGCACGCACGTGTGTCACAACGTGCACACAGATGCGTTTGCTGGCGCGAAAGGTTGTTATGTGCTTTAGGTGTTAATTGGCTGAGGAGCTTCGTTAATATTCTCCTCGCGAGCCTGCTCGTCAGGAACAGAGCCGGCAAACTGATGAGTGTGTGATTTCCTCCAGAGAGCGGGGGAAAGAGAAGGAGACAAAGCAGAAAGAGTAACGGGAGTGAGTCCGTCCGGTGCGGAGAGACTCTTTAAGGTCAGGGTGAGAGAAGATGGATGTGAGAAAGGGTTTGAGAAGATGCGACAGAGGCAGAGAGGGCTTTGCAGGGGGAGAGAGTGACATTTGAACAAGGAGGGGATGGGAAGGGAAAAACAACGGAGAGAGGGAGACGGAAGGAGATGAAGGTAGGGACAGAGAGATGTGATAAAAAGCAATAAAAGGTTCCATTGAGGCAGAGGGTGAAGGCAAAGATTATATCATGCCAGGGTGAAATTACTCCATTGTTAGGCATTTTTGAATTGGCGTAATGGGGGCAAGGAGCCTAGCAGGGCTCCCCCCAGTGAGGTGGCCCATAGCTGTTCAATTCTAATCAACCACCTTATGCCACAACAGCACACACACACACACACACACACACACACACACACACACACACACACACACACACACACACACACACACACACACACACACACACTGCAGAATACTTAGCATCCCCCTGCAGAGCACACAGGAATGAACCACTGTAAGCTGGGGCCTTGGCAGAACCGATAAGGACTTCAAAAACACGCGACATGGCTACAACCGAAAATCAAAAGGTCAGGAAGAGCCGGCAAATGCACATTATGGCACAGTGACGACTATTTGTTAGCGCATCGGGGAATGAAACAAAATTTCCCTCTGATAACTCGCACACAACTGTTGGCACATGCAGCGGGGAGCACGGAGACGGGGGACTGACACGTGCACAGCAGCAGAGAAAACGGTGAACAGAGAGTCGTAGCCTGTCACTGGGAGGTGTGATGCCGCATGGATAATGAGTGTTACTCCCAGCAGGTAGCTGCATGGCATGCGGCTCACAGCGCACACACACACTCGTTAGGAAGCTCCGGCTGTGTACGCTCTCAACTTGGCAGCTAACACGTTTGCGTTTATCTTACTGAATAAGAGATGCCGGAGTTTAGCATTCTGTTGCATCCCAACAGGGAAGGAGGTGCATGAAGGTGCATGAAATACGCCTGTAATGCATTCTGTTACTTCAGCGGTGGATCTTTTCCTTTATCATGAAAACAGCCTAAAGCCCCAAAGCAACAAGTGTCATGTCTGCGTTAAAACCATCCAGCCTTGAAGGTCTATAAAGTCTAACACCTCCTATCCAGCAGTTCTCTTTACCCGAGCAGATGAGAGGAAACTGCAGCTGTCTGGGTTCCTGCTGTATTTGTCCTAAACGCTCGTGTTGCAGGTACTATTTGCACTAGCGAGAGCGGTTGGCTTTTGTGAAGCACATTTCTCACCTACAGTATAAGCAGCATTAGTGTCTGTGTTAGCTGTTCACAAGTGCATCTCCACCCTTTGTCTTCTCAGACTAAAGGAAGCTTTCATCAGATGGGTCTGGAGTGGATTTCGGACTGTTTTCCTTTCCTACACAGAACATTCCCTTTAGGTGCTTAGCGTTCTAAAAAAGCACGAGGCTCGAACATCACAGATTGGATTGTGTATTCTTTAAATTGTGGTGTGTGTGTGTGTGCTTTGGTTTAATGGTTATTACATGGTGCCTGACCTTGGTTGTTGACTTTTTAAATGTTTAACAGCAAGAACACAGACCTGCATTTACTTCACTCAGCTTTGAACAAAACCGCAGATGAGGAGTGGCCGGTTCGCGTTGCTCTCACCTTCTGCAAAGCGGAGGCTTGTGGGTTGACATGCACAGACTCTTCTGCAGTCCTGCATGAAGCTAACATTTTAGAATAATCAGTTACGGTGATACTATTTGTTGATTTAATATTTGTAAGCAAGACAACATAGAGTAAAAAATGCACCCTAAACAAAAGTGATAACTGAACCTATTAGTTTAGTTTAGTTTGTTTTAGCCACTATTCCATCCCTGCTCCTTTACCAGACGTGGGATTGGTAAAATGACCCAAAAAGTCTTTTCACAAAGATAATGTGATTCATTTGCAGTCTGGATGCAGAAGGGTGCACTTGCCTGCCGCTGGGAGGAAACAACCAGAACCGGACAGGGACTGGGCTGCCTCTAAGTGCTTTGGGAAAACAGGCGGCACACAGCAACACGTCCTTTTTCCAAATAAGCCAAAGCTTTTCTTACTTTTTCATTCAAATGTACTAAAGGTTTTGCATTTGCGTGTGTAGATAAATGTAACCAGTTATGGGAAGCTCTAATTACATTATTTTATTCAAGCCTTTTAGTTGATGGACTTCAGATTTATCAGAGGGGTTGCACATTGTATGAACCCTAAATATGGACCCAACAGCTCGCTCCATGTGGAAACCGGTGATGTTTGTTCAGCTTGTGAAAGGCTCATTTTTTTTATGAAAATCCAGTTTTAGTTCATTTTGTTCCCTGTTATTGTTGGAAAAGACCTCACTTGACTTTGACAAGTTTATTTGTGCCAACTTTAAACCTGATTCTTGCCAACGCCAATACTGCACCGATTTGTTTTGGTTACATTTGAGTAACTAAAAGCGATTTTCTAACAACTACTATTCAGTTGGAAGAAACTAAACTTAATGAGAATGCTTTTTTCTTTTGCATTTATCTTAAGCTAACTCTGTCATGTAGCACACGGACCCTCTGAAAGATTTTCCATCTTCACTTCATTTTGTAACCTGCAAACTAAAATGTTCATTCTGTTTTCTCCCTGGCTGCAGCAGAATGAGCTATAAAGAGCTCTTTTAATGCACATTGGATGCACAGTAAATGCAATGTCAAGGGAAACTAATTATAGGATTTCATAGTGTCTTCCAAATGGCCTGTAGGTCCTTTTTTCCTCCTTATAAGCTAAAAACTGTGCCAAGTTCTGACTTGTTTACAACAAAGGATTTAAATTGTAACAAAATGTGGATAAATGTATAAGAAGTGCAAACAAAAATTTATCTAATTAATCAGAGGCTTTGAAATTAATTAATGTGATTAATCTTGATTAATCACATTTTAATCGTTTAAAACTATTTGTTTTAGTGAGGCTAAATGACATACCCATGCTTTAATGAGTATATATATATATATATATATATATATATATATATATATATATATATATATATATATATATATATATATATATATATACATCTGTTTGTAGAAGATTGTCTCTGAGTATCTGTATTTTGTATTCTAGTTAGCGTGTCATGTGGAGAGCAGTATTGACTTTTATTTACATGCCAGACTTCTGCACTGTCAACAAGCTGTGGAAAATAAAGTAAATCAAAACTTTGTAATCTAAATTGTGTGAAGTAAGAAAGGGGGTGTCACTCAAAAGCCATCCGACTGATCGGGCCGTATTGATCTCTTTGCCCAGGAATATGACGTGAGCCAGAGTAGTGCCTTCAGAAAACACAGTAAATGCCATAGATGGAGAGCTGTAGCTTTTCTAATTAGGGAGTTCATAACTGAGTTGTATTATTTTGTAAATAGCTGTGGGCAAGCTATTAAACCCAAGTGAGACAGACAAACATGAAATAAGAAAAAATGAGTGGGGACAGAGTGGAAAAGTCCAGGAAAGGCCAGCAGAGCACAGTAATGAATGCACTGGGATATGGGTCGAAAGTGTTGCATTCAAGGTGGTTCTTTGGTTATGCACATACAGCTGGTTTCTACTTCTCTGTCATTTCAGTTGTAGACTTGCACACCCTTAGATGGGGATGCTTTTCTTTCAGATGTCTTTGTTGCCTGGGGAGTGTTGAAAGGCAATTGCACGCCTGGACATCAGAGGGCGCATCACTTTCCTGGAGGTCTCTGGTCCGCGATAGTGTGTTTTTATTGTGTTTATGTAATTCAGAGACTTTAATGCAGACAGATTTGTCCCTCTCCACTTCCACCTGCTCATCCAGTCACCACCTCCAAAACCACGTTTCTCATATTTTCCTACCACAAATAAAAATTTAGCTGCGTATCTTTGAACTCTTTCAGTAGTCATTACGGCATCTGACTTTTGCAAGACTTTCAAGCTTCTTCAGTGTCTGCCGCTAGCTATCTTCGAAATGCTTTTTATGTTTTTTTATTTATGTGATTAGTCAGGATGTCCTGACCAATCACAGGCCTGCAGCCTCTGTCACTTTCAACGGATAGTTAGGAAACTGGGCGTGTCTCTGTTCACCTCTGCAGGCCTGCCGCAGAGCCGTTGCGTTGATGCATCATGGCGTTACGCATCTACGTACCCACGCAGATGGAGAAGTATAAATCAGGGTTTATGAGCCAACCTATTTCAAGATGGCTGCCACAGCTCATCACCTCTAGAAAACACAATATGGCTAAATGGTCATTTTTACATGAGCAACATGGTCATTCTCACCACAATCTTGAATGGTAACAGATCGTGTGTGACCTTGCACTAATGCACAAGATTGTATACAACCTTATTTCTGAAGATGTAACTAAATTGGTTATGGCGCCATCAATTCTCAGCACAACATAAGTTTAATTCCAAACTTTGGAAAGAACGGCGGTGGGTGAAATGTGTTCCTTCAAGGAATGTTGGGCCTTTAATCCAAATACAGAGGTAGCTGCTTGTTTTAATGTCGGCGTTGGCTGCCAGAGACAGAAATCCCTGCAGGTGATGCATCAGGATGAAACGCAATGCCAGGGGTGCTTGTATCCCAGCTTTTGGCTTTGATAAAACGCCAGCATTTGTCGTCCCTGGGGTGAGGGTTAGTTATAAAATCTGTATATATATGCTTTTGCTTGTCTACATGAATCTAACCGTGCTAATACTTGGATGTTCCCTCCCGCTGAAACACCCTTGGGGAGGCGTTCATTTGATTTATCATTACCTTTCACGAGCACATGCCCTCTTTTGCACTTTGCCAGCTAATAAACCCCTGGGATTCACATCTACTCACATGTACACCTTCATACTTAGAAACCACATCCTTACACACACGCATGCACACACACACACGTTTCTACCCGCTTGCCCGCAACAACCTCAAGGGAGACATAAGAAATAAATTCGACACTTCCGCTAACCCAAGAAGTGCCTTAAGGACAAAGAGAAATTTAATCTTGGATAAGCCTCCCGATAGAATCTCTGCATTAGCCCTCTGCTGCTGGTTCACAGCTATTCCATCAGCCCTTACCTCCCACACCTTGGCCCAATTCCCTCGTATCTCTCCTCCGCTACATTGCTTCTTTCTTTTCCTTTTATTTCTTTCCCCTCATTCTCAACTACTTCTAGTTGCTTTTCTGTTCTGTTTTTTTTGGTCTGTTCTTCCGCCCCGTTGTGTCACGTTAACCATCCCTTGTGCCGTCACAGGCTCCTTCCACTATAGCAGCCAGCCATCATCTCTCCATCGGACTCCCAGTTGTGGTACACATTGTATGTCTCAACATTTCTGTTGCTTCGTCTTGTCGGAGGGCTTTAATACCATTGCTATTAAACGCTGCCACGACCTCCTCGGCATACTTAAGCAGGCAGGCATCCTTGTAAGGCTGTTTGAGTGCTTAATATTTTCAGCACGCTGCTGACTTAAGCCCCTTAAGTGCTTTGGCAACACTTATTCCACGGTGGCACCAATGAAGCCCATTAAAAATTTGATTTGGTTGAGAAAGAGGGGAAGAAAGTCGAAAAAAGTGAGGAAGGGGGGATAGGGGATACAATTTACCATCACTTCCGCACACAATGCGACAAAAACAAATACAGCCATGGGGGGGGGGGGGCTCACACAGGGACTCTTCAAATATACAAACACACACTCACACTCAGCGCACTGATACGCTGTGTTTTCTTTGTGTCTGTAATTATGTCCTTTGTCTCTTTATAAAGCACTTTGCGATGACCCTATTTTGTTAAAAGCACTTGATAAATGAGTGTGACTTTATTTGACTTAATAACAGGGAACGGCGTGTTTCAGACCGCGTAAAGATGTTTGTAAACGCAACTCAAACCGATAGTTTACGATCAGCTGATTAGGAACAAGCACAGGTGCTATTATAAAAGCAAAGCTGTGTCACCCTTCACATTTTACAGGATAATGAAAGTTAGAGGAGCACAGCCCAGCCTGGCTGGCTCCCACTCTTGGCTTTCTATCACCACTTTTATTATCAACCGTACACGTGGAAATCCACTCGAACAAAGGGAGACGTGTCGAGTTAGATGTGTTGGTAACAAACGTGCTGACGGAGCGGGAACGCTGGCTGCAACGAGTTCTGTTTCGTCACGTCAAAGAAGATATCGAGCATCTTAGGTGTGTTCTTGCTGTGTCGTGGTTCTAACTCCATGCTGTCGTTCTTTTTAACCCTTTGATGCATAATGGTCACTACAGTGGACAGGTACTCAAAATTGTTATTTCTTTATTTTTGTTATCAAGCACAGCTGTTGAAGACTTTATTGCATTTGAGCCCCTCCATTTGGACTTCAGTAAGTCAAGCCAACACATTTCATGTTCAGAATGCACGCTGTCCACTGAGGTGGACATGTAATAAATTATTTGTAAATTAACAAAATGTTACAAAATTTTTTTTGTTGAAATTTGTTTCATTCACACCTAAAGATGAATGAAAAAAATTGTTTAAAAAATCATGGTTGAAGATTTCATAATTCATGCATCAGAGGGTTAAAACACAGAAACAGTTTTGTTTACCTGTTTTGATCAGCGTCAGCCTGAAGAAGCCTGCAGCCGCCGCCGAAACGTAGCGACAAAACAGGTAAACAAAACTGTTTCTGTGTTTTAAAAAGAATGACTGCATGGAGATATCGAGCAGATCACGTGAGTCGCCCACAGCTGTGAAGCTGTTGTCAAATAAAGGGACGCTGTGAAGATTCGCTGTGTCTGGGGTAATGGACAGGCAAACATTCAGCCAAATGTACACTCTGCCTTAGCCAACGCTGGACAGTCGAGCACATTCACACACACACACACACACACACACACACACACACACACACACACACACACACACACACACACACACACACACACACACACACACACTCCACTGTTTTTGGACCTAAAAGGCGTCCATTGTTGCTCCTTCTGTCCACAAAAACGCATCTCTAACCTTCACAAACTTGAATTTTCAAATATGCAGACACTGATCCCACACAAGCACATTTTCTGAGCGGGGGGAGGCAGGGCTTATATAAACAGACAGGGGGGGACAGAAAACGGACAGATGGGTGCGATCAGCGGCGGTCGCCCGTTGGGATTTTAACAGGTTTTGCAGATTATCAGGAATGAAGAGAAATACAACAAGGACACACTTTTTGGGAACTAACGAGCTGCTCCGAACTGGAGGACTGAAGGAGTAGAGGGGGAAGGCTGGGACAGATGATCTAAACACAAATAGATGGGATCAGTTTGAACACGTGAATGCGTTTTGTGTCCATCTGTCCGCTGC